>NW_017893466.1:0-70667 GCF_001540865.1 Ananas comosus
ATATAATATGTTATGTAACAGTTTAATTTAAAATAGCATATTTATTTTATTATATATAATAATTTATTTTATGTAATAATGTCACGCCCTGTACTACTACGTTTCTCCGGGCATGCCAACAGATCCGCCGTATATATAGAAATTTTCGATGTATACGAAGCGATAGCTATACCTGTAATCAAATCATAATTATAACCAGAAGTATAGAGCTGCTAAACGGAAATATATTTATAAATATAAAGGGATTCTGGTACATGCAAAAGTCCACGATTCGCTCGCTCCAGCGAGTACCACAATAATATAACAGTATGTACAGAGAAAGCCCCAAAACTACCTATGGCTGGTACTCCTCAAGCACGACAATACGACTGGTAGGGATCTAGCTCGCGACTCCCTTTCCATGTTCCAAATCAGCAACAGCAGCAGCCGCAGACGAAGACTCTGCAAAAAGGTATCAACAATTCGGTGTGAGAACTACTATAAAACAAGTAGTCCTCAATGGGTACCGCCACCGACTTCAACGGCCTACCCACTAAGTCTACAGAAAGATGTGAAAAGGATAGTAAAGAAAGCTGGAAAGAACTCTACAGCTACATGCTACTATACTATCGCTAACCAATGCAGACTATCTGTAGATATAGAAATGCATCATACTGACCCAATCTCACTGGGGACTGTGATACGCCCATCTCGCCTGTCGAAACTACCTCGTACACCATCCCGTGTCCAGAAAGCTATATTGGAAATATTCTCGGCCCTCACCCTCAATTTGTGGTAACCCGACAGAAGATCAAACTAAAAGACATAAGATCCTTGCAGTTGATCAAATCGATCATCGATGCGCAGCAAAGAATACTTGTTCTTGATGGTCACTTTATTCCACTCCCGGTAATTTACACCCAGTCTAAGTGTACCATCTCTGAAGAATAACACTGGCGCTTTCCAAGGCGATACACTAGTTCTCACATACCCTCATCCATCAGATTTTGAAGCTGCACCTTGAGCTCCCTCAACTCTGCTGGTGCCATCCGATAAGGTACCTTTGGGATTGGCACAGTTCCAGAAACCACGTCAATCACAAACTCACTTTTTCTATCCAGCGACATAGTGGTCAGCTCTGGGGAAAAGACATCCGGGAACTCACGAACTATAGGGATATCCTCGAGTTCAGGTGCCGCCGTAGGCACCTCTACTACCGTCGCCAGAAAACGATGCACCCTCAACTCATCATTTGTCTAGCTCTCGCTGAAGAGATCCAAGTGGCAAACAACTTACTCTTGCAGCCTCTGAAAGTGAACTCCTCCGGCCTGGCTCGCGGAACGCCACCATCGTAGCTCTATCGTCAATCGTCGCATAGTACCGCGCCGGCCAATCCATGTTAAGCACTACATCGAAATCCTGCAATTGCCCCAAGACCAACCGGTCTGCAGGCATACTCCACAAACCTAACAGCCCAGGACAAGGCCAACAGCACTCGACCACCTGCAAAATATGGTCAAGAATTTGCACCTCGCGTGCATGCAACAGCGGCTCTATCTCTAGTCCATGCAATGACGCATATGCCCGATTAACAAAAGAATGTGATGCACAGGTATCAAATGATGCATGAACTCTAATATCAAAAATCAAAATGATACCTGCCACCACACGGTCTACTGCCGTGAAATCCTCAATCTGAGCTTCATACATGTTGCCACTCGATGCATGCTGTTGCCGCTTACTCTTCTGCGGTCCTACAGCTTCCTCCGCTCGACCGTAGCTTGGCGGTGCTCCAAAAGTCTGCTGAGATACCAGCGGGGCCGATGCCGTCAAAGGTGCTGGCGATGCTGCTCAAGGACAAGTTGCCCGCATATGGCCTGTCTGTCTATATCTAAAACACCAGCCCTCTTTCTGCTCACAAGATCGAGACCAGTGTGGTCCACCACAAATAATGCACTGCGAAGTCCTCTGCTGCTGTGTAACACACTAGACTTGTGCAAATTGCGAGGTTCGAGTGATTGGATGTGTTTCGAGTTTTTCCACGCTTTGTGGAGGGTCGTAGAAGGTGTTCCGACCTAAAAAGTTCGAATCCTAGAATTTCAGCTAAGTCCTGAGAGTTTTACTCTCGGGGACCGATCCCTGTAGGGAGAGACCGGTCCTCCGGCGAGGCAACCAGTCCCATGCGGGGAGAAATTGGTTCCCGAGAGCAGGTTTTGCGGGATGGACCTTAGAGACCGATCCCAAGCAGGGAGAGACCGGTCCCTCTGGGCGAAATCAGCCCAGTCCGGACTTTGCACATGTTGCAAAGTTGAGGGACTTTTTTGGATCTTGTTACACTAGAGGGCCTATATGGCCATTTCACTTCCCTTTCTCCCTCATTTCACCCTCCTACTTGCTTTTAGAGAGAGAAGGAGAAGAAGGAAGAGAAGGAAGAAGAAGGAGAGCTTGTTTGAGGACTTGTAGCTTCACCCTCACCCTCTCTTCTTCCATTTGGTGGCTTGGAGCTTGCTTTTGGAGCTTTGTGGTGGATCAATCTTCAACCTTAGAGGATTGTGAGCTTGGTTTGGAGCTTCCTAGAGGTTAGTTGCTTGTTTCTCCTTTCTAGACCTAGTTTTGGTGGATTTTGGGAGATGAAACCCTAGAATAGGAAACCTAGGGTTTTTTTGGAGCTTTTTGATTAGAGGCTTTTTGAGCTAATCTAATGGGATTAGAACCTTGGTTTAGGTTACTTCGGAAGGGATCTAGCTTCCATTTGAGCTTTGGAGAGGGATTTCTACACTATAGGTAAGATTTTGGCCCTTTTGCTTAGTAGGTTAATGTTTGAGCTTGTAGTTGATCATAAGGTTTGTTTAACTTTTATTTTTGTGCCTATAGGGTACTAGGAGGCTAGTGGGCACCTTCGTTGGAGCTTACGAAGGGTTGCGCGAGTTTTGGTGGGTTTGACCTAGCCTACAATATGAGAAATTCTCATATTTGGTGATTTATGTTTCGTAAAGTGAAAATTCATGCATTTTCATGTTAAATATATTTATTGCGAATTTTAGAATGCTTAACATCCTTATGTCATGTATGATGAATTTGCGGACCTCTATATAGTAGAGAGTTGCATGTGAAGCTTGCGTTAGTGTTGGGCATTCTTATGTTGGACTTTAGTGAGTCTTAAGAGGCTTGGGGACTTATACTACTTGAGAGAGATTGAGCTAATGTCATAAAGCGCCATTGAACTTGGGTTATATGTGAACCTAGTACTAATGTCATGAATGGAATATAGAATAAGAAATGTGTTTAACTTATAACAACGCTTAAGTGTCATAAAGAAGCACTAAGCATAGTGAGTGTTGGAACATCACTTTGAGACACCGAATTAGATCTTCGGGATGCTAGTGACTATTACCATGTTAGAGACATGAGGATTGGATGCTTGAGACGATAACCTTGCTTGCTTGCCATTTGTGCTCATTCGCACATGCTTGTGAGGGTCGCTCCCTACAAGCCGGCACTCCGGAGTTAGCCTACGCGACTTATAATCGCTCGTGCGGTATTGAGAAGCTTACGGGGTCGGGAGGGATAGACTCATTTCCAGAGTGGAAATGCTGGAGCTACCACCGACACTTAGGCGGCGCAAGCCGGATTACACTCATGTAGGTCCTGAAACAAGATTGAACTTGGACCGAAACTTGTAAACTTGAATCACTACTAGATAGATCATAGTAGTTGGATTACTTGACATACTTATAGTGTGACTATGAGATATTGGGACGTGTAGTATACTTGATAGAATTACTTGTTGCATCTTAGTATACTTGGCAGTTATGATGAACATATTCACCTTGCATTGGCATATTCATTCATGATAGCTTTGATAAACATCATGTCTACTTGTGGCATAGTAGCATATCATTTATTACATGCTTTCAATCAATAGTTTAGTATCTTTTATTGTTATTATCATCTTTGTTACTCCTCGTACTTACCCTTTTCTTTGGGGCCTAGTAGTGCATTGAGCTGAGGTCAGTAATTGCCCACTGGGAACTATAAATTATAGTTCTCACGCCCTCTGTTTTATGTTTTATTTCAGAGCCTTCCACTCTGGGCGAGGCTAGGGACCGTGGAAAGGGTATCGCCTGGAGCTAGCTTGTAGGCGAGGGACGTGTCGATAGGTGGTTTACCTCTCTGTTGTTTTCTTTTTGGAGAGGTTGAGAGTTGTACCTATGTATAGAGACCACCCTATTTTGGAGTTTTCTTAGATGGTTATTGTATTACTTTATGTTTGACCTTAGCTGGTTAGTTCTTTTCCTTCGCTTCTGTTGATAGGATTAGTTGCTATTTGTGCTCTGATATCGTTTGTTATTGTTTATTCTTATCTTGCATATCTCTGTTGTAGACGCCTTATATGTGCAGGCATATGGCGGGTCTGGGCACGCACAGGGCAGGGCCCATGCCGGGTCCCGGGGCGTGACATGCTGTCGCTGCGGATGAGACCCACTAGACCGTTGTCGCCTCGAGAACCGACGACCCTGAGAGCGTGATTGTGGAGGCCTCGGCGGACGTCTATTGCTGGTTTGTCCTCCGTCATCTGGAACCGGGCGCTTCCTATCCTGCATCTGCCTCGGCGCCGTTGCCAACTCCTGGACTGATATAGCTCCTCGCTCTACCCAGAGTGCCTGCTGCACAGATGCTCTTGGCTCAATACCCGACTGCTGAGTGACTGTCTTGCACATCCTCTACAACAACGCACACTGCTGCTTGATCATCTCTGTCAAGGCAGCCAATTGCTCTCTCAAATCCGCGGGTGCTCTCGGGCTCATAGGCTCTGACATCACCGGCAATGCGGGCGGATCTCGTGTCAACGGTCGACCTCGGCGTCGATAAGGCCTCATGGCCACCTGAAAACCAAAGCAAGGGTTAGATACAGAACACAAACACTCTCGACCCAATCTAGCGAGAGTCTAGAAGATCGTCCCTGTTTTCCCTCAAAACTATTCCATCTGTAGCCGACATATTTTTCTTGGCAAAAATAGACACTCTTTTAGTCACTCCCTCTACTCAAGGAGGAGTTAAACAAATCAATCGCTGACTTTCGCGATAAGTCACGCCTCTTGCGTCTTATCTTCCTAAGGTCTGCCAAACCTAGCGTTTGCTAGGTCCCAATGATCTAATACTAAGCTCTAATACCAACTTAATCTGTCACGCCCTGGATTACCACGTTTTCCTGGGCACGCCAACAGACCTGCCGTATACATAGAAATTTTCGATGTATACAAGACTGGTAGGGATTTAGTTCGTGACTCCCTTCCCACGATCCAAATTAGCAACAGCAGCAGCCGCAAACGAAGGCTCTGCGAAAAGGTATCAACAACTCGGTGTGAGAACTACTATAAAACAAGTAGTCCTCAATGGGTACTGCCACCGATCTCAACGGCCCACCCACTAAGTCTACAGAAAGATGTGCAAAAGATAGTAAAGAAAGCTGGAAAGAACTCTACAGCTACATGCTACTATACTATTGCTAACCAATGCAGGCTATCTGTAGATATAGAAATGCATTATACTGATCCAGTCTCACTGGGGACTGGGATACACCCGTCCCGCCTGTCGAAGCTACCCCGTACACCACCCTGAAGGTAGCCGGTGGAGAAAATCTCTCTAGGGGCTGCGATAAGCCCGTCCCGCCTGTCTAAGCTACACCGTACACCACCTCGAGAGTAGCCGGTGGAGAAATCTCTCTAGGGACTGCGATAAGACCATCCCGCCTGTCTAGGCTACACCGTACATCACCTCGAGAGTAGCCGGTCTAAGTAAAAAGTCCGACAGGACTGGTGCGACTCAAAACACGTCAGAACCTCACTGAGGGTAGAGAAAGGCGTCACTAACTACCATTGATCCAACCTCACACAGGCTGTCCAAACGGACCAACTCTGCCTATATCCAGCTCAAGAACCGTCCAAACAGAAACTGCGACCTCATCGCACTGAAAACCTCATTCCGGAATGGCATTCGTGGCCTCGATCCAACCGAGTTTACAAGTATCTCTGCCGAGTTCAACCAGGCTCTCACAGGCTGTAATCACTGTAAATGGTTCAAACTGATCTATCACTAAAACTCACGTGCCCTTGGCATAATCTGATGCAAAAATGCAGAAATCTGGGTCCACCGTCAACCCCGACGGCACCCGACGGTCCAATACAATCTAACTCTACTGTAACAGCTCACTCGGCTCCTCCCCGCGAGCGTAACTCAACCTACACTCATCCGAGTATCTACCTTGCATTAACAGTGGTGATACAGAAATCTGGATCCACCGTCAACCCCGACAATGCCCGACAGTACGAAACAGTCTACACACTACTCTAAAACGAGCTCGGCCTCCTAGCACGAGCGTAACCTCAACCTACATTAATCTGGGTATCCACTGCATACTAACAGCGGTGATACAAAAGAACCACAGCTCTTAAAGCTAAATCCGGTAACTTTTCAGAAAATGACAGTGTAGGATTTAATGTTTTTCTCCTAAGTCAATTCCAAGTCCAGCATGTAAAATAATACTAGAATTCAAGGCTCTAAACTCAGATTCCATAACACTATGCAAATCGATGAATTGAGCTACTAACATGATACTACACATAAAACATACATGCTGACAAATCTCGATTTAGGAGAAAATCCGACGATTCTAGTAAACATCAACCCACCTCGAACGCTCGTCCAACGTCGGCAAGAAGTAGATGGAGAAACCCGCATGCCCGCTCGACTCCAACGGACTCCACCGGACTCGACCACGGCGCGCGCGCACGATCCTCCAAAGACAAGCGAACAAAGACTAAGATCTCTCTAAAATCCCCAAAGAAATAAAGGAAAGGAGCTAGAGGGAGAAAGAGAGAACCAACCTGTTTTCCCCAGCTTCAGAGGCCTAAAGAGATATAGTTGGGGTTTGGGTTGGTTTTAACGCCAACAAAAGACCAAAAAGCCCCTTACCTACTCACTTTCCAGTTGGAGTACCGGTACCCAAATTGGTTACCGGTACCCAAATTGGTTACTGGTACTCGGCCCCTTATTCCGCTATCGTGCGCACTAGGTACCGGTACTCGCCCGATACAGTACCGGTACTTGGGCTTGGTACCGGTACTCGATAGGTCGGTACCGGTACTCAGTATCACCTCACGCAAACCCGAGAGCATTCTGTTCTGAATCCCAGTGGGGTACCGGTACTCCTCTCTGGTACCGGTACTGAACACTAAATCGTGCACTTTGCGGATTTCAATATAAGAACTCCACTCTCGCCTCACGTTGAGTCCGTTTTGGGCCTATTTCATGCCAAAACGACTCTGACTTGTCCCGACACTCTCCAGATATACCGACAAGCCGCAGATGCTGAAGTCACGCTAACAACGAAACACCAGGGACACTACAAATAATTTATTATATATAAATTATTCATAATATATGTAATAAATAAAGTATAATGCTAACAATATCCTAATAATTTTAATTAATAATAGAATAAATTTCAATACAAATTAAAAAAAATATATATAATATGAAAAAATAATTATATATATAATATTTAATATAAAAAATAAATAAATATTAATATATAAATAATAAAACTTAATAAAATGAATAATATATTAAATTTAATTAATTTATATTATATAATAAGATTTAAGTATAAATATATTATCACAAAAATACTATTTATCTTATTTTATTTATTTATTTATTTATTTATCTATAAAATGAAAAGAAAAACAAAGTTGTTCTAAGTTCCCCTAGGAACAATTTTTAACGGGTTGTTCCAGAACAACCCAAAACAACTCGTTTTGACTGGAACAACCCGTTCCACGAAGTTCCACTAGCATTTGGCTACAAATTGGAGGATATCCCCTTTTGTTCTGGGATGTCCTGCGTGCCAAACGCAACTCAGTGTTCATCAGTTGAGTACTCATCAAACTTTTTCTATATATAGAGAAGTTCTCAACCTCAACTAATCATCAAAAGCATCAGCTTCCACTTTTAACCTAATTTCATTCATTATCTTTCCAATATTCTACATGGCAAAGTGATACCTCACATCACTTCCTCTTCTCGCTGTGCTAATAATGTCGCTCGTCGTGAGATCAAATGCAGGAAGGATAGCAATATACTGGGGACAGAACGGCAATGAGGGAACTCTAGTCGATACCTGCGCGACAGGAAATTACAAGTACGTGAACATCGCCTTCCTCCCGACCTTCGGCAACGGGCAAACTCCGACGATCAACCTGGTAGGCCACTGCGACCCCAGCTCCGTCGACGGCTGCACCGCGTTATGCCACGACATCCGCTCGTGCCAGAGCCGTGGTGTGAAGGTGATGTGAGGCAATCGATTACGCTCGAAGCTTAAGCAAATAGATAGAAATTAATGGCATTTTAATCGTTTATATTCAACAGGTGATGCTCTCGATTGGGGGCGGCGTGGGTAGTTACTACCTAGCTTCCTTGCAGGACGCGATGCAAGTCGCGAAGTACCTCTGGAATAACTTCTTGGGTGGCTCGTCCCCTTCACGTCCTCTCGGCGATGCAGTTTTTGGATGGCATCGACTTCGACATAGAGGGAGGCACCAACCAGCACTGGGATGAACTTGCCAGATACCTTAAATCCTACAGCAAGGGCGGAAGGAAAGTTTACTTAACTGCAGCCCCTCAGTGCCCATTCCCAGAGGCTTGGGTGGGCGGTGCACTTAATACGGGGCTCTTTGATTACGTTTGGGTTCAGTTTTATAACAACCCTCCGTGCCAGTACAATCAAGGAAATACTGCAAATTTCATGAGCGTGTGGAAGCAGTGGCTATCGATTCTGGTGAGGAAGATTTTCCTCGGGCTTCCGGTCGCACCTCAGGCGGCCGGAAGTGGGTTTGTTCCGGCGGGCGATCTCACTTCCCAAGTGCTTCCCATTATCAAGAAATCGGGCAAGTACGGGGGGATTATGCTATGGTCTAAGTACTATGATGATCTCACCGGGTATAGCTCGGCTGTGAAGAGTCATGTGTGAAGTACAGAGACCTTGGTGGTATGGTGCAGCAAATTTGTAATTGAAGTCTAGACTGTATTATCCTATCTATTTATGGGCTTGTATTTTCTTTGAATAATGTATACTTGCATGTTATAATATATAATGGCATTTCGTTTGGAGATGCGGAGTTTTTTTTTTTTTCTTCCTTTTTTTTCTTTGTGATTGTAAAGTAATAATGCGAACTCATGTTACCAAACAATTACTACCTAATAAATTGGCCAATGATCTAATCTAATATAAATAGAGTAGAGCCAAGCAACTATTTAAACCAGACTATTAAATAAAGTCTCATATTTTGCAAATTGTTGAATTATATAAAGCCATGTTCCGAGTCGATATGTAAAGTTTGACACTAATTGGATCTAATTTTGTTTCAAAAGATTAGAAATTGTTCAGAATCACTTTAAAGAGTATTCCTAAAAGAATATTGATTAGCTAGAGGTGGGTACGACCCTATCGATGCTGTCACACTATGATAAACATCGGATCATAGGATTCGTGATCCCCTAGATTAGCTAGAGGCTGGATCGCGGGCTTTGTTATACCATGAGATAGGTTATTGGAACCACAAAAAAAAAAAAACAACATCAAAACCTAAATCCTAGCAAACCAACCTCTATCTCATTGCCATCCTCATCTGTCGAAGCCATGGTGGGTGCGGCCCTGTCGCTTGAGTGCGTAGACAATGTCCAGGGCTGTGATATCTTGCACCAGACTTGCTCCATGTTGATAAGGCCTCACAGATGACGTTCTCGATAAAGATCTTGAGGATATTGTGTATCTCCTCATAGGTGAGCTTGCTTATGCACTTCACTTTGCGTGACATGCCAGGCACCGGATTGTGAGCTTCATGATCCTTTGGATTAGATTTTTGGAACAAGATGTGCTTAATTTACAACTACTTTTAATTTTTTTTCCTTTGCCTTATAAAATTAAAAGTGCTTTTAACTTTTTTTCTTGTCTTATAAAATTACAATGTGATTTACGGGGACGAGTGGGGAGAAGCATGTAAGCATTGACATTGAATTTAAAAGTTTAAAAACTAAAACACAACATGGCTAAAAGTTCTGGCACCAGTAGTAGTGCAATTTACCCCAGAGAGAATTTTACACACATAGAGATTGCGCTCGGCATTACTACTTATCAATTCATGACGACGAAAAGGTGACTCACGAGAAGCCTCCCTTCCTTGATCACCAAGCATGCCATCTGACTGAACCCGACCGGGAACCCATCGTCGACAAACTTCTCTTCCCCTTCACCGTTGAATTTTTTGTTAGTTTTTAATTCAGATTTGTATATAGTAGAGTGTTGCTGGTTGTTGGAGGATTAGTGGATTATTCCTACTGGTTTAAAGTAGTGAGAAGGCATCCTCGGAGTTTCTTCCTTGCCATTGTTAGATTAGCTATATGAGGTGGGTTAAAATTACCAAAATGACACATTTTTCATTATTTCTAGTTATCATACATACTTCATATTTTTAGTTATTGTAATTTGAAATATGCAGAATAGCATGAGTATTTCTTGCTCTCTATTTTATATTATTACTAGATGTGTTATTCTTACCATGTAGAAGGTGGATTGTAGATCCTAAAACTTGACTATGTTATATAATCTTCACTATACAGTTTTATTAATCCAGTTGACTCGCTTTGTCGTCAGCATTGGTTTGTGCATGCCTTCCACCTAGGTTAGTGGGTAGGGATGATGTGGGATAGTGTAGGATCATTTTACACTCATGCTGAGGTGCGTTGGAAGTTAGTATATTAGTTGGTAGACTAGCTAGTGATTATTTTTATCGCCGATTGATACGGTAGTTTCGGATAGGCTAGTTGCATTAATTCGGGATTGTGCCTGGGGCACATGGACAAGATTTTCTATGATCTGTTTGATCATTTTCATTGACTGTAGCCTCCATAAGTCATATTGAGCTCAATAGAGATATACACTTATAATCAATAGGGTCGCACCCCTCGAGTGCCCCTATAGAGTTTGGCTTTTGTGAGTCAATGTTGCAGCAACCCAATGGGGCGACCTATATAGTACCAAACCACCTACAAAAGTGGTGCTGTAGTAGGAAGGCGCATGCTTGACTAGACCCTTGAGTCAGTCAATGAGATTGGGTTATGGTTGTGAGCACCTAGTAGTTAGTTGATGCATACATGTACATTTAGCAATTTTAACTCGAGTATAGGTAGTATAGAGGTATAGTAGTTGTAGAGTTTCATTCTAGCTTATTATACCATATCCTGTTGTGTAGTAGATCATCTTTACTTTTATGCCTCCAGTAGAGCTTATACCTTATCCTGTTGTATAGTAGATCATCTTTACTTTTATGCCTCCAGTAGACCTAGAGTGAGTTGGATAGGCATTGAGAGGATAGATAAATGCATGATTAGCATTGAGCTTATACCTTAAATGCTAGATAAATGCATGATTAGCATTGAGAGGATAGGCATGTGAGTTGGATCGATGACTCTAGAGTGAGTAAAGAACTCGACCTTGGACAATTAGGACGTCGAATAGATCGAGTGGCATTGAACCTAGTGTTGTTGAACCTAGGGCGAATCATGAGTGGCATCCAACCTAGTGCCGTGAACATAGGTTGAATGGGAGTGACATTGAACCTAGTGTTAATAAACATAGGTCGGACATGGATGACATTGGACCTAGTGTTAGTAAACATAGGTTGAACAAGTGAACCTAGAAGCTGAGATCTAGGTAGTAATGATATAGAACCTAGAGTGTTAGAACCTAGGTTGTGACGTGTGGTGAGCCTAGCGGTTGAACCTAGGTTGTTCACTATAGTGGTAGCAGCCACTAGGATGTTTGGTTCGAACCTAGATAGGTCGACAGCATAGGGTTGGATATGGACCCTCGACCTGTGGAAGTGGATTCCGGAATCCCAGGATCTGTGATGACCTTGGTATCAAGGCTAGGGCGTGTGCGACGATTTCGCTGCCAAGGTTGATACCAAGGGAGGATTGGGGGTGAATACGCAGAGATCACCGCCCGGAGGCTTGAACCATGGCTGGGCGTGTGCGACGATTTCGCCGCCAGATGGTTAAGCCGGTTTGTGGATTAGGCCGCCATGATTGACTTGAGCCATTGTTGGGTGAGGTGCGATTAGTTCGTCGCCAGATGGCTAAGTCAAGGGACTTGAACCAGTGTTCGGCGTGTGCGACGATTTCGCCGCCAGTTGGCTAACTCACAGAGGGCGGTAGGCTGTTGAGCAGCTAGTGCGCGGTAGTCCGCGAATGATTGACTCAAGACCGAGTCGGGTGGATAGTGGAAACCTTAAACGCTAGTGATATATGATACGATCCAAGGTAAGTAGAGACCTTAGACACTAGTTGAGGTTGAGTTGTGGAACTAAGGTAAGTAGAACCTTAGAGCTTGTTGATATGAACTATGAATAGCAAGATTGAAAGTAGTATCAGTGGAACTACTACCTAAACTGCATAGTTGTATAGTTGCATGAATTTCATATTGCATATTGTGAGGCATGGCATGTATTTCAATATGGCATATATATATCTGTTGTATATTATTGGACTAACATATTGCAGTGCCTCATTGGACCTATTGGTCGAGCTTTTCCCTTGGGTGGCCGTACCCACTGGGAACCATTGAGTTGGTTTTCACTCCACCTTGTTTTGGGGTGTTACAAGTTCGCACGTGAGCGGCGCGGCGGCGCGAGGCAAGGGCATAGCTCCATAGATAGCGCCCTACCCAGAGACCGAGATAGAGGTAACCCGAGTCGGTATAGCCTAGAGGTAGAGGGAAGGAGAAAGTAAAAGCTGTAATAAACTTGTAATAACTTAGATCTCATTTTGAAACTTTAATGTAATATGTAGTTGAAATGTAAAGTGTATGAATGTGAATGCTTGTAATAGCAAGTAGTTTTATATTTTTGATACTTCCTTATGCAATCTTGATTGAAATATGTTCCTGGTTGGAACTTTGTAGATTGTATTGATTGCGACGCCTAGAACGTATAGGTGAGACTCTGTCCGCAGTACAGAAAAACCCTGTCCGTTCGGCGGTCTGTCGGCGTGCCCGAACTCGACCAAATAGGCGGGACACGGGGCGTGACAGATAAGATGGTATCAGAGTATAAAGTAGAGAATGAAAAAATGGTTTAGGCAGACCTAGGAGACCCTAGGATAGTAAACCATAGGAGAATAAGGCTCGTGAGAGACGAGGACTTATGGCTTATGGCGAAAGGTTAACTGATTGGGTTGTGTTGTAAACCTGTAAAATGGATATTAGAGGTAAATTCGAGGTGTGATTTATTCTCAACAGAAGGTGTTCATGTTGGACGCGTACGACATGAAACTGAGTGATGAGAATAGACGCCCTTGTGTGACTTTCGCCCGATTTGAGTCTGTGTTATTTGTTTCACGCTCGACCTTGAGGATCGAGAATTGACCGAGTCGTCGTGTCTTAGAAGCGATGGCACCGCATAGGCGATCTTCATCTAGATTGGCGCGGGATGGGACAACTGGTGTCCTCGAGCAATCCGAAGTGAGCGGAAAATTGAAACTTCGCTATCATTTGGCCACACTCGTGGGAGTGGTGAGGCCACGAGTCGACATGGTGCAGCACCAGCAGGAGGCTGTCACGCACCAAGAGGATCGTGTAAGGGGGACTCCAAGAGTTGGTGGATCAGTTGGTGATCGCACCGATTTCGGCTCGTTGTGTACGGCCGGGAGTCGAGGCGGAAGTATTTCCGTCGGGGTCGGGTAATTCAACTTTTAGCACTTTAGAGATGAAGGCGGTGAGGGAGCGAGCATCGGCGGCCCTCATAGCTTTCAAGAAATTTGATCCGCCTACCTTTGATTGGGAGGATGCAGATCCGTGGATCATGGAGATGTGGGTTGATTCCATGGGAACTCTCTTCAAGGATCTGTACACTGTGGAGCGGGACAAGGTACACCTAGTCGTGCACTATCTGAAATAGTCGGCGAAGGTGTGGTGGAAAGGCGTCAAGCGGGATCGATCGCCTAGTCTCCCTCCTACGACTTGGAAAGAGTTTAGGGGAATGCTATTCTCTGCTTACTTTTCCGACAGTGAAGAAGGAAAGCTTCAGGAAAGGTTCCAGAAGCTGCGGCAAGGAGACCGCTCGGTTACGCAATACAAGCGAGAATTCTCCCGTATCGTCTATTTTATCCCGAATGTGGTACGGGATGACAAAGATAAGGCCGACTGCTTTGTGCGTGGACTTCGGCCAGACCTTTACAAGGCTGTGCTTGTACTCAAGTTGCAGACTTTTGCTGAGGTCCGGATCGGGCCCTGTGGATAGAACAAGGCGAGGCATCTCTACGGGAGAAGCGCGAGGCATATTACAAGAAAAAAGGGAAAGGACGGCCAGTGAGTGGACACGATGGTCAGTCAAGTTCCCAACGGACCTCGATGAGTTCGCGCTCTCGATCCCGAGCTCCAGGGACATATCATATTCGGTCCTCGGCGAGATGTGTCATTTGTGGGGGCCTTCATTTCCTACAATAGTATGGGCAGCGAGAGGGCAAGTGCTTCGAGTGTGGGCTGCCGGGCCACGTGGGACGTGTGACACCCTAATAGTCCCACATCGGATAGGAATGGGGTTGTCATTGGGTTTATAAGAGACTTAGACACTAGTAATAATAACTAAGCTTAAGCATTTTGGACTATTGGCTGGGCCCAACGAGTTATTATTGCTAGTGGGCTGGGTCGTTATATTTGGTATCAGAGCCGGTTCACCAGCTGGACATGTGTGGCGAGTCTCGGCTGAGCTAGGGTCTGGATGACGGGCTAGCGAGACGAGTCTCACATCGCCTCGTGATCTTGGGCTATGTGTGATTGGACTGACGAGGACGCCAGGGCCTTAACGGGGGGAGTCTGTGACACCCCAATAGTCCCACATCGGATGGGAATGGGGTTGTCATTAGGTTTATAAGAGACTTAGACACTAGTAATAATAACTGGGCTTAAGCATTTTGGGCTGTTGGCCGGGCCCAACAAGTTATTATTGCTAGTGGGCTGGGTCATTACAGGACGAGTGTCCGCAAGGTGATAGCCGGGCCTTGACACTGGCGATGGCCTATTCCTCTCTGGGATAGCCTGCAGGTGTGCCACCTGCGGCATGGTCAGGAGAGCGGCCGTTGAGGACGATACAGCCGGAGGGTTCGCGGCGAACGCCAAGTGGCCATGGATACGCGACCCGAGTTGTTGAACCTGCTGCTGCCGACGATGTCATTGCAGGTACGAGTTAGTTGGAGCAAGCATGTGCTTTTCCATGATGTAGAGTTGATGCATGGCATGCATTTATCTTATGGTCAGTTGCTACTATTTATACGTTGCATAGTAGGGACCCATTGTACGGATAGGTAGATACCCGGGCATGCTTTCATTGTGAGAGTGTAATGCCTGCTGGAGCAGGTAGAGAGCTTGATAGCCCTAGCAAAGTGCTAGTAATGGTTCTTGGGCATGAAATGAGGCTCGTGGTAGAAATGAAATGGTAAGTTGACTCTCAAGGCAATGGATAGGGAATTGCGAGAGTTGGACCATGATGCTCATAGGCATAGAGTAATTCGAGAATTTCGGATGTTGTTCCGGTAGATTGAACAGTGAAGGCAAACCACTGTTGCGGAATTGGTTGATTATCACTGAGTTTGGCCTGTGGGCCTAGTAGTACCTCGGATCGAGGCGAACAAGTTGTGCATGCGTGGTTAGTGCGCTTAGGCAAAGTCGCCTAATCTTGGATGTCAGCGTATAGAGCGCTCGAGTATGGTTACTCGTAGAGTGCGGATATGAGTCGGCCAAGTGAGTGTGATGGCAGTAGCACTGTAGCATTGCTAAGTGTGAAGCGGGCCATGAATCGCTCGTAGGGTTGGTGGCTCGCACTAGGTGCTTAGGAGCCGATAGTGATACGTGACTCAGTAGAGTGTGTCGTGTAGGACGACGACGACGGGTATTGCTTGGGGACGATCCGTGCCTGGACCATTTGTGGACTGTGGAGCCTGGGCCTTTTGGGCAGGCGCAGTCAGCTGTGAGTGACAGCGGCCCGGTACCTACAGGTAGGGTGGAGTTTTGGTCAGGACGGTAGTTCGAGCTTGGACCCGAGAGCGTGGAATGCCACGTGTTGGATCTCGAGATCGAGGATACACCGAGTGTGTAGTGACCCAACCTGAGGATTTGATGAGGTTTGGGGTCTTGGTTGCTCCTGGTTGGAGTGTGTGCGAATTTTTCAAGAAGAATTTCGCCCGATTATGATTGGGTCTACGCCAGTGAGCGAGAGACGTAACACGTAGTTAAGACAGGCTTAGGCGGTGGGCCTACGTAGTATTGGTGACCGTTGGTCCACCTATGGAAGCCGACGTAATCGGTTTAGCCGATAACTCTATGGATTGAGATTGGAGATGTGCCGGAGTGTGCCATCTCGTGATAGAGTAAGGATCCTGTTGGGATTGGAGCACTCGCGATTGGTCGATATACCAACGATATTGCTTCTAAGCAATGTCGGTGATCGAGTCGGAGTGAATTTTCCGATTGAGTGTGTAATGCAAAGAATGGTTCTTTGCATGATGGTAATGCACTTTTGGAGTTATACTTGGGTAATGTGAGTGAAGTTGGTCTCACATCCTCCGTAGTGGGCCTATGGATGGTTCCAATTAGTGAAAGGCTACCCCGGAGTGCGAAAGTGCATTGGAACCCTCGATCACTTGATAAGTTGAATTGAGGTGTGAATTGGAGTTGGAGTTATTTGAGTTTCGAGGACGAAAAACTCTTATTAAGGAGGGGAGGATGTAAGGTACCAGACTTCTAAAATTATGAAGTTACGGTGTATATTGGTTTGGAGAGCCATTTGAATGGTTTCGGTAAAGTTCCGGAGAAGTTCGGGAGCATTCGGGTGTTTCGGAGCGCGTAAGCGCGAAAACGGGACCCGAAAGGCTATGTTGGACCATGAACTAAATTCAGCATTAGCGTGGATGGAAAGATGATGAAAACACGCTCGAAAACATGTTTTGAGAGTCTCGGTGCGATTTGAAACGAATCGGAGACTCACGGAGCAAAAACGAGCGAAAACGGATCAAAATTGGCGAAAATGCTGAAATTTTGGCTAAGTTTGGAAAAGACTGATTTTCTGGACCTACGGGGTCAGGACCCTAGCTTCAAGGTCCGGACACTGAGCCCGAAAGGTGCTCTGTTTGAGTGGCAAAATTGTAATTGTTGGTGGGGGGTTTGACCATAAAGGGGGCTTCATCCCCTCTCTTCTTCCTCCCTCAACCGAACACACACACACACACACACACATTGGTAGAGAGAGAGGCTCTCTCCTCTCTCTAAATCTCTCCCTCATCTCTCAAGAACTCTCTTCCAAACTTTGGGATTTAGAGAAGAAGGAAGCAAGGAGGTGGAACTTCATCTTCATCTTCATCTTCCTCACCATTTGAGCAAGCTTGAGAGGTAAGCCTTTGTGTCCATTAATGGTAGAACTCTAGCGTTTCGATGTTAAGCTCTAGAAATGGACTAGATGGAATCCTAGCATGCTAAATAGATAGAAAATACTTGATTCATGAATCAATTTGGAGTATTTTGCAATAGTAGCATACTAGGGCTCTGAGTGGGGGTTTTGTTATACGGTAGGGTTTGATCTCGATTAACCCTCTGTAAATCTAATTGCTAGCTCTGTGAACGCGTTGGCGAAGTCAGTTCAGCGATTCGTCGAGCCCACGCGAAGTTATTGAAGAAACGAACGTTCGAGCTTCGTTTCCGCCTGTAGGGCCGAGGCGGCGTCCATAAATCGTGAAAACGTATTCCGGGCATCGTGGCAACTAACTGAAGACCTATAATTCCCGGAACTGCGAGGCGATGCACGGTTGTTGAGCGTCGGCGATATCGGGCCAAACCGGGTGCCGAGTGCCGCGGGTGGCCGATTGCAAGTGTCGACAAGCAATCGGAGAGCGAATCAAGGTGGGTTGTGTTTACCGAAGCGACTAGGTCGCCGTTATGTCTAAGCGAAATATGATTTTATCTTGATGCATATAAATGCTTGATGACACATGTAGTTAATACTAAAAGAATGCATATTAATGGTATGATGTAGAAATCATAGAGTGTATGATGAGCATGTTATATAAATGCTAGATAAATGCATGATTAGCATTGAGAGGATAGGCATGTAAGTTGGATCAATGACTCTAGAGTGAGTAAAGAACTCGACCTTGGACAATTAGGACGTCGAATAGATCGAGTGGCATCGAACCTAGTGTTGTTGAACCTAGGGCGAATCATGAGTGGCATCCAACCTAGTGTCGTGAACATAGGTTGAATGGGAGTGACATTGAACCTAGTGTTAATAAACATAGGTCGGACATGGATGATATTGGATCTAGTGTTAGTAAACATAGATTGAACAAGTGAACCTAGAAGCTGAGATCTAGATAGTAATGATATAGAACCTAGAGTGTTGGAACCTAGGTTGTGATGTGTGGTGAGCCTAGCGGTTGAACCTAGGTTGTTCACTATAGTGGTAGCAGCCATTAGGATGTTTGGGTCGAACCTAGATAGGTCGACAGCATAGGGTTGGATATGGACCCTCGACCTGTGGAAGTGGATTCCGGAATCCCAGGATCTGTGATGACCTTGGTATCAAGGCTAGGGCGTGTGCGACGATTTCGCCGCCGAGGTTGATGCCAAGGGAGGATTGGGGGTGAATACGCAGAGATCACCGCCCGGAGGCTTGAACCATAGCTGGGCGTGTGCGACGATTTCGCCGCCAGATGGTTAAACCGGTTTGTGGATTAGGCCGCCATGATTGACTTGAGTCATTGTTCGGTGAGGTGCGATTAATTCGCCGCCAGATGGCTAAGTCAAGGGACTTGAACCAGTGTTCGGCGTGTGCGACGATTTCGTCGCCAGCTGGCTAAGTCACAGATGGCGGTAGGCTGTTGAGCAGCCAGTGCGTGGTAGTCCGCGAATGATTGAGTTAAGACCGAGTCGGGTGGATAGTGGAAACCTTAAACGCTAGTGATATATGATATGATCCAAGGTAAGTAGAGACCTTAGACACTAGTTGAGGTTGAGCTGTGGAACTAAGGTAAGTAGAACCTTAGAGCTAGTTGATATGAACTATGAATAGCAAGATTGAAAGTAGTATCAGTGGAACTACTACTTGAACTGCATAGTTGTATAGTTGCATGAATTCCATATTGCATATTGTGAGTCATGGCATGTATTTTAATATGGCATATATATATCTGTTGTATATTATTGGACTAACATGTTGCAGTGCCTCCTTAGACCTATTGGTCGAGTCTTTTCCTTGGGTGGCAGTACCCACTGGGAACCATGGAGTTGGTTCTCACCCCACGTTGTTTTGGGGTGTTACAGGTTCGTACGTGAACGGCACGGCGGCGCGAGGCAAGGGCGTAGCTCCATAGATAGCACCCTACCTAGAGGCCGAGATAGAGGTACCCCGAGTCGGCATAGCCTAGGGGTAGAGGGAAGGAGAAAGTAAAAACTGTAATAAACTTGTAATAACTTAGATCGCATTTTGGAACTTTAATGTAATATGTAGTTGAAATGTAAAGTGTATGAATGTGAATGCTTGTAATAGCAAGTAGTTTTATGTTTTTGATACTTCCTTATGCAATCTTGATTGAAATGTATTCCTGGTTGGAACTTTGTACATTGTATTGATTGCGATGCTTAGAACATACAGGGGAGACTCTGTCCGTAGTACAGGGAAACCCTGTCCGTTCGGCGGTCTGTTGGCGTGCCCGAACCCGACAAAATAGGCGGGGCACGGGGCGTGACAGGTACTCAAAATGAGTACTGGTACTCGATACAAAAAATAGTTTTTCAAGCTTCGGAATTTGAAGAACGTACTCTTTAGTATCGATTCTCAAACATCAAGTTTCGGTACCTATGTAATACACTGGATCTTAGCAAATCGCAAGATTCGAGTGTTTGATCTGTGTTTGGAGCTTTCCCACAGTTTTTGGAGGGTCGTTGATAGTGTCCCGACCCCTGGCACGCATCCCGAGGAGGTTGGAGTGGGACTTGGCACCAAAATTCCAAAATCGGAATTTTTTGACAGCTCTCGGGTAGCCTGCAGCAGGGCTTGTACCGGAACAAGACTGGCCTTGTACCGGTACAAGGGTTGATGGTTGTACCGGTACAGCCATCGGGCTTGTACCGGTACAGAGCCGCAGACCGCGCGACCCGAGCCTCGGGTTTGCAATTTCGTCGGCCTTGTACCGGTACAAGAGCCCGTGTACCGGTACAAGGAGGCAGATTTCGTGCAGTTTGTTCTGCAGGGGTGTTTTTGCTATTGTAGCAATACTATAACAGCACCCACGCCCCTAGGGCTCTTCTTTGAGCTTGCCACTGCAGGGAGCAAGGTAAGGAGAGCTTCTCTTTGCTTCTCTTTGGTTTTAATCTCCCTCTAGCCTAGATTTTGAAGGATTAATCCCTTTTCTTTCCTCTTTTATGCTTCTCCACCATTGATGGAGCTAGAAGCTTGGATTTGGAGCTAAGTGGAGGATAGATCTTGGGATTTAAAGGATTTAGAGCTTGATTTGAAGCTTCTAAGAGGTAAGCATTACACTATCTTCCTCTAGATTTGAGTTTTATTGGATTTCATGAGATGAAACCCTAGATTGTGATATTAGGGTTTATTTTGGGCATTTTGAATCTAGGGCTTTTGAAGCTAGATTGATTGGATTAGAGGCTTCCATTAGGTTGGATTGGATGAGCCCTAGCTTCATTTTGGAGCTTTAGAGGAGATTTTTGCACTAGAGGTGAGTTCTTCTCACCTATACTTGATTAGCTTAATGATTGAGCTATTGATGGTTCGTTTCGTTCGTGTGACGCATGTTTCTCTACCTCTAGGGTACTAGGAGACTAGAGGACACCCTCGTTGGAGCGCACGAGGAGTTTCGTTGCCATCGGTGGGTTTGGCTTCGGGGAAATGGGGCGAAATGACCCCTATGCTCTTTCTACTTATTGTAAAATATTTTTAAGTTCATTTCTATGCTAAATGGGATTTATATGAATTTTAGAGCACTTAAAATGCATGCCTCGTGTATTATGAAAATTTCACTATATAGTAGAGCTATATGAGTAGAATGCATGCATATGGGAAAAGTGTTTATTTTACAAGTGGAAAATACATCTCTTATGAGGATTATGACTTGGAATATGTGCTTTGGAACATAGTTGCCATGTTTTGACATAGAAAACAAGAGTGTCATAAAGGGGCACTCGAAACTAGTGAACTATGGAACTGCAACATAGAGATATATTGATAGGCCTTTGTACATCTGCTATATATATTCCATGTTAGAGACATGATGACATAGAGATAGGCCTTTGGGACACTCGATACATTCCATGTTATTAGACATGAGGACTTGGTACTTGCGACAGATCGTTTGACTACTTGCCATTGTGCTCATTCGCACATGCTTGTGAGGGTCGCTCCCTACAAGCCGGCACTCCGGAGATAGCCATCGCGATACATATTCGCCGTGCGGGATTGGGCGCCGAAGTGGATTGCCGTGGGACAGGCTCATCCCTAGGGTGGGGATGATGACTACCACGGGGCCATTAGGCTCGGCACCGGCCAGACAGCCTACGGGTGGGTCTCAGGGCCATAGACAGCCTTCGGGTGGGTCTCTTCAGATTGGGCTATATATATATATATCCATTATGACATGTGGACAGATGATGACTTAGTGTACTACTTGGACATTGATTAGAATAGTAAACAACGGAACTTCACTATTTCACATTGTGAACATCATGATAGTTGGAGACATTTACTTTATGCATAGTTGCTTTCATACTTATGCTATTCATGCTAAGTAGAGATATCATGTCGTAGTAGGTTACATATTTACTTACCTGTCGCCTTTCTACTTTTATTGTCACTGACATCTTTTGTAGCTTTGGGCCTTGTGGTGCATGCACTGAAGTCAGTAATTGCCCACTGGGAACTATTTTTAATAGTTCTCATGCCCCCGTTTTGTGGTTTACTTTTCAGAGCCTTCGGCACCGGCGGAGGCACGGGATCGCGGCAAGGGGATCGCTTAGCTAGCTAGCGAGGAGCGGTACTTTGCCTAGGTGGTTTACTCTTTCTTTTTGTAGTTGAGAGAGAGTGAGAGATTTTGTATCCATGTATAGAGACCACCTATGTACCTACTTATAGCTCTTGTATTTGGGATTTCCTATTGTTCTTACTCTATGTTTTATTTAGTGGATTTACTGTCTTATCCTTATCCCTTGTGGTAGCATTTAGACATTTATTATGCTCTGATACTTCTAGATGTCTTTTATTATTGCTGTTATTATTGTTGTTTTTAGACGCCTTATATGTTGTAGACATATGGCGGGTCTGGGCACGCGCCGGGCGGGCTCCCGCTGGGTCCCGGGGCGTGACAACCTAACATCCAGAAATCTCAGATTTTGACTTCTTCACCGTAGTATTGACTCGAAAAATGGCTTCATATAATCCAACAATTCTCCTACTTAAAGAAATGTGTCGAACTCCATAAAACATTATATTGGAAGTCTTGCCAGACTCCCACTCTCCTTACATAGTTCCAAAGATGAGAGAAGTCATGCTCCAATTGAACTTCTCTCGAGTCATCGGCTTCGTCAAAATATTCGCTAAATTTGCATCCATATGAACTTTCAATAGCAAGATAAGACCCTAATCCACCACATCTCTCACGAAGTGATAGCGAATCTCAATGTGCTTCGTCTGAGAGTAAAATGTCGAATTCTTCGCCAAGTGTATTGCACTTTGAGTATAAAAATTCACTCCCACTATATCTTACTTCACTTTGAATTTTCCAAAAGCCCCTTTAGCCAGATAGCCTCTTTACGAGTATGTGTCAATGGTATGTACTCCACCTCTGTCGTCGACAAAGAGACCATCGACTAAAGCTTCGACTTGTAGCTAATAGCACCACATCCTACGGAGAAAACATAACATGTGGTAGACTTTCTCTTATCTCTATCTCCTACAAAATCTATATCCACATATCCGACGTACTCCAAATCCAAAGAACCAAAATAGAGTGAGAAATCCAAAGTGCTCCTCAAAATCCACAGTGCCCCTCAAATATCTGAGGATCCGCTTCATTGCATTCCAATATTCACAACCTGGATTCACTATATACTGACTCACTACTCCCACTGCTTGAGAAATATTGGGTCTCGTGCATACCATGTCACTCCCTGAGCCCGCCTATTTGGTCGGTTTCGGGCACGCCAACAGACCGCCGAACGGACAAGATTTTCTCCTATACCGCGGACAGAGTCTCCCCTGTACGTCCAAGGCATCACAATCCATACAATACGCGAGGTTCCAACCAGGAACAACATACAAGCATAGATTGCATAAGGAGAGTATCGAAAACATAAACATCTAAGATATTACATGCATTCAACTCACATATTACATTTTACATCACATATTACACTTTTCATACTCTTTTAACTCTTTTAAACTTCCAAATACAATCCAACTTTAACATAATTATTACAACTTGGTTCTTTTCTTTCTTGCAATCCCTAAGTAGCCGACTCAGGGTACCGCTATCTCTGGTCTCGGTGGTAGGGCGCTAACTATGGAGCTACGCCATTTCCTCGCGCCGCCGCGCCGCTCACGTGTGAACCTGTACCCCCAAAAACAACACGGGGGTGAGAATTATTGTCCATAGTTTTCAGTGGGTACGGCCACCCAAGGAAAAAGCTCGACCCACCAGGTCCAAAGGAGGCACTGCAAACATGCTAATCCAACAGATATATATATATATATATATATATATACTATATATATATATATATATATATATATATATGACATCATATAATTTATGTTCATGCCTCGCAAATGCAACTATGCAAATTCATGCAACTTATGCAAGTAGATTAACTAATTCTACTTTCACTCACTTGCCTTTCTTTAATTCTTAGCCGTTCTTTATTATTTGCTATTCCTTAGCATTAACCGTTCTTTATTCGTTGTCATTCTTTACTATTTGCTATTCTTTAGCACTAACCAATCTTTCCTAAGGTTACTTTACCTTAGCCAACTATGCTACTCGACTCGGTCTTGAGTCAATCAATCGCGAATATGCCGCGCTCTGTCAGGCTCAAGGTGAAGGACGTCTCACATGCACCTCAACCTTAAATCCTCAAACCACATCGCCCAACGGGCGAGGAGAACCAACATATATACTGCTGATGGTGCATGGCATTTGCCACAATCAATACCCAATCCTCTCGGCTAACCCGTAGGTTTCGCCTTTAAACTCACCAACTCAAATCCCTACTATCGGGGAGAAACTCCTACGACCCGACGGGACCGTCCTCTGGGGAGAAACTACTACGACCCAGTGATGACCCGACAGGCTCAACCTCTGGGGAAACTCCAACCCAGTGATGATCACTGCGGAGCTCATCGCTCGAGGGGGAGCGACCGCCCTCAAGTATCGGATGTATAGGTGAGTATGATCCAATCCACAACCATGAGCATACCATGTTCACTAAGGCCACAAGACCTGGGATTCCGGAATCCACTTTGACATCTCAAGGGTTAGTCTTATACCCTATACTGACGACCTTTCTAGGTCCAAACCATTTCCCAACCTAAGTTTAATAACATTAGGTCCAATGCCACTATGCTCATAGCCTAAGCTCTATAACCCTAGGTCCATTGTTCTTTACTACTTAGGTTCATTTGACTCTAGGTTTAATGTCACTATATTCATAACCTAGGTCTACTTAACTCTAGGTTCAATTCTCAACCTATGTTTAATATATTAGGTTTAATGCCACTCGTAATTCACCTATGTTCCACGACACTAGGTTGAATGCCACTCGTGTTCTTGTTTCCTAGTTATTCACACTTAGGATTCTTTATATGCCACACCTGTCGAGTTCTTTACTATACTTGGAGTTCGTCGTCTCAAGTTCAACATTCACGTCATTCTAGCATAATCTTGCAATATGAATCATGCATATATTCTTTAGCATCTCACACACATGCCTATGCATTCATAATTAGTGTCTTAATATTATACATTTATTTAGCATTTAGCTCTTATGCATTCGTTATTAGCATCTTAATCATGCATTTAGATCTAAATCATGCATTTACATAACATCTAGTTCTTGCATCTAGCTTATGTATTTATTTGGCATACATCTTATACATGCATTTAGCATTTAACTCATGCATTCACTTAGCATATACTCTATGCATTCATTTACATCTATCATATGCATTCATTACTAGCATGTGTCCTTTACATTCAATTAGCACACATCCTATGCACTTACAATTAACATCTACCTCATTCAATCACTAAGCATATATCTTATGCATTTACATAATATCTAGTTCTTGTTTTTCAATGTCGAATTCTCTAATCGACCAAATTTAACATGCATAGTTCATCTTCTATGATCCACAATATGGCAACATGCATAGTTCATCCAACATAATCTACAGTATATCAACATGCATGTTTTATCTAACATATTCCAATGGTAGGCAACATCCTTCAACATAATATAATTCATGCATTCATCTAGCAATTATATCATGCATCATATTATCATTTGCAACCTACCAAACAAACATATATGCATCAACGATAAAACTGTATTCCACTTCGACATGGAAGCGAGCTAATATCTTTGGTGAGCACAGCCCACCTGTTATTGCGTTCCGATTGCTTGTAGTCACTTGTAATCGGCCTCTCGCGGCACCCGCCGCCCGGTTCGGCTCGAACTCGCACTCGACCACCAAACGGCCACGAATCCACAATCCGAAAATTTAAGGTCTATAACATGATGCCACGATGCTCCGGATCCGTTCTCGTGATTTTTGGACGTCGTTTCGGCCCTCCAGGCGAAAACGAAGCCGAAACGTCCGTTTCTTCTATATCTTCGCATAGGCTCGACGAATCGCCGAACCGACTTCGCCATCACGTCGGAAATACCTTCAATTAGATTTACATAGGGTTAAATTAGATCAAGCCCTTATATTTTGCAAAATCTCATTTTTAAGCCCTAAGATGCACTATTGTAAGAAATCATCACATAATCTCTTAATTCATACAATAGTCTTCCATTTAGCATCTAAGGGTTCCTCTAAATCCAATTCTAGAGCATATAATTCAAACCCTAGAAATCCACCATTTTAAACCTAGCCTCTACACATGCTCCAAATAACCCAAATTAAATGGAGAAAACATGCTAACATCACATTAGAGGCTACTAGAATACTTAAGCATAAGGATTGAATTGAAATCCTACCTTAAATCATGAGATCTCACCTTAGGCCACCATGCTCATCAAGTTAAATCCACCATTGGAAAGCTTGCTTCACCATTAGAGAGCTCCAACTTCATCTCCAACATCATCTCCTCCAAAATCCCAATTTTGGGAGAGAAATCTAGAGAGATGAGAGAGAAATCTAGAGAGAGAAAAGGAGGTCTTCTCTCTCTCTCACCATGCGTGTGTGAGTGTAGGGGTAGTGGTGCTCGGTTGAAGGAGAACGGAGAAAAGCACCTTTTGTTACACAAATAGTCCCCTCAACAATACACAATTTACATTCAGTTTTGCAGCTCCGGTACAGATAATTTTCGCCTGCCCTTCTAGATGTCCGTTTAAGCTCAAATTTGACAGTCACGCTCGGTTTTACTTAACTTAACGAAAGAAATTTTAATTTTTCAGTTTCGACCCTGTTTGGTCACCGAAAGCTCTACCGAATTGTAATCTCTAGCAGATAGCAGTCGGATTTTATTTTCCACTTTTCGGGTGTCGGATTGACATGAAACTTTAAATCTAGCCTCATAAAAATAATCTCGACATACTTCCAATTTTTCATAATTTTCTGACACTATGCATTTTCTGCTAAAATATCAGCCCCCGTCTCTCGCAGAAAATTCTAAATCTTTTATTTTCGTTCCGATTTCAGCACAGGTCATTTCTGACTTATATTTTACTTCTCTATATCCAATAAAAATTGAATCTTATACTATTTTTATTTATTTTTACTTTTATATCAAAATCTGGTATGTTACATACCATAGCAAACATAAGGCTCCATACTGCTAATGAATATGGTACCTAAGTCATGTCAGCCATTTCCATTTCCATACCTGATGATTGCTCGGCCGACAACTTTAAATGAATAGGAAACAGGGTACAAACTAGCTTTGCATTCTACATATTGAAGCACCGCTAAACTTTCTCTATATAACTCTTCTGCGAAAGCAAAACCTTCCTATTCTTTCTCTCCCGTAGTACCTTCAACTCGAGTATTTGGTTCGTAGCTCCTAAGTCCTTCATATCAAACTCACCGGCTAACTGAGTCTTCAGGATAGATATCCGGCCCTTGCTATTTCCCGCAATCACTGTGTTGTCGACATACAATAGGAAAAATATAGAAGCTCCAGTCATCATAACCGCAAAAATATTCACAATGATCTGCCTTGAATCTACCAAAAACCAAATTCATAATGAAGGAATCAAATTGCTTATACTAGCATCTTGGCGCCTGTTTCAAGCCGCACAACTATTTGTTCAACCGACAAACCAAAAAATACTCCTTGCCTCTTTCGACAAAGCCTTCTGATTGCGACAAATAAATCTCTTCCTCTAGGTCACCATGCAAGAAATTAGTTTTTACATCCATCTGCCGGAGCTCCAAATTTAGGACCGCCGTAATCACCAAAACGACCCAAATAGTGGTAAAATGAACCACCAGTGAGAAAATCCCATCAAAATTGATCCTTGGCTTCTAAGCATATCCCTTCACCAACAATTTCGCCTTGAACCTCTTCACATTTCCATCCACATCATTTTTTATTTTAAATACCCACCAACATCCAATCGCGTTCTTCTAAAGTGACTCCATCTCCTCTTCCATCGCGCATCGCCACTTTCCATCATCGGTTGACTCACAAGCCTTTTTATATGAAGTCGGATCATCTTCCTCCACTAAAGCAACATATGCACTAACATGATTAGCAGAAGGAATAAATGAAGTGATATAGTCAACATACCTCGCAAGAGGTCTAATGACCCTCCTAGGATGCCCGGAATCCGCTGGTGGCTCCGCTGGTAAATTTGTATCTTGGAATGATTGCGAAGATGCGAAATCCGGTTCATCATCAACCACCTCATGACCCTGCTGTGCTTGCTCAATTTCTACCTCAACATGTGCTTCAAAGAACTCAATTGGAACCATAGCATCATTCTCATACTTTTCCTTGGTGCCTTGAAAGGACCACTCGTTGAAGACACCAACACGACTTACGACAATCTTGTGGATAGTAGAATCGGACAATTGATACCCCTAAAGACCTTTCGCATAGCCAAAAAATATACACCTCCCAGAGTTCTTATCCAATTTTGACCTCTTCTCCTTCAGTATCCATGCATAAGCATCACATCCAAAGACACAAAGATAAGAGTACTCAATAGACTTGCCGCTTCAGAAATTTTCAAACCAAGTTATTTTGTCAACACTCGATTGATCAATTAACAAGCCGTGCTCACGGCTTCCGCCCAAAATCTCTTGTCAAGTTTTGAAGTACTCAGTATACTCCAAGTCCTCTCCATGAGTATTCTATTTGACCTTTCCGCTACACTATTTTGTTGTAGTGTACTAGGTACAATGAGGTGCCGTTATGCTCCATGCTTACTACAAAACTCATCAACTTCTCTTGAATAATACCCCCCTCCGTTATTAGAATATAGGCACTTGATCTTTAAACCCTTTTCATTCTCTACAAGAGTTTTGAACTTCTTAAACGTCTCAAACACGTCGGACATCCGTTTTAGGATATAAACCTAAGCCTTCCGAGAGTAATCATTGATGAAGGAAACAAAGTAAGAACATGTGATGCACCAACTTTCTAGGGGGTCATCCATCCTAAAATTACTCTAGCTTTAGCACACTTAACTCTCTAAACCTCTTGGGCTAAGCCACTGCCCAAAATGTTAGCCCTATTATATCTTATATATAGGGCTACCTGGGATCTCACATTCTTCTCTCTTAAGCTCTAACGTTCTTGTTAGGCTTAGGCTCATAAATACCAAGCGATGTAAGACTGATCTCTCTAGCCTTAACGGACCTTGTGGGGAGCCATGCTCTACCCACTAAAGTCATCAGTATGAGAGTCTCATCTCCCCGCTATATAATCTTGACTCAGCCGAGACTCATCTTATAATTTCGGCTGATAATTGACTCTAATACCAACTGTGACGCCCCAACTTCCCAAGGGGTTACCTATCATAGAACTACTGTAACTCTAGCACGCTTAACACTCTTAACCTTTTGGGCTTAGCCACCGTCCAAAATTGCTATAGTGATGTTAAGAGTTTTAGCCTTTTTATATCTTATATATAGAACTATTTGGGGTCTCATAGAACACCCGCCCAATGAAGTATCGGGCGACTCCCAAATATCCAAATGAATCAACTCAAGATGCTTCTTACTTCTTCGAAGTGATAGAGAGAATGACAACCTCTGTTACTTTGCGTAGATGCTTTAAATCCAATAGTGCAGACTTGAAACCTAGAAGAAGTTCATGGTTAAATAATACCTGCAATCCGTGCTCGCTCATGCCCCAAACGGTGATGCCATGCCGTCGAAGACTCTACCTTCACGCTTGCAACAATCGCTTCTCCCACTTGAGTCTCGCCCGCCGATCTATAAAGGCCACCTACTTGCTCTACTTTCATCAACACCAAACAAACTTGACATACCTTTAAGTGATCCTTTTTGCCGATGAACTTAGGCCCTTGTCATTGAATAACACCGAATCCTTCAGTGCCAAATATAGGTTTGCCAAAACCATTTTGTCTTTCTCTTCAAATTGCTTTTCCGACATCCCTCTCGGCCTTTTCTCCTTTCCTTATAGAGCAATCTCACAAGCATTCTTAGTCAAGATTGCTTGCAACTTCAGTTTCCACAATGTGAAGTTTATTCCATCAAACCAAGGAACCTTATACTTCATCGTTGTAACACTCCTCGCCATCGTTTCATTGTGAATGAACTATAATGAACCAAACACTTTGATACCAATTGAAGGGAGCGGGCGAGGGGTTACCCAGCACACCTCAAACCTACACAAAAGACGAACACGAGTGCAGCAGAAATAGGATCTTGCATAGGTACCTACAAAAATTTAGGTCTTTTGCGACCAACACTATTTGTCGCTATTTCTATTTAGCGACAAAATTAGCTTCGTCGCTGCTTCGTCGTTACCGCCCCGTCGCTAAAACTATTTAGCGACGAAGTAAAACAGTTGGTTGCTATTAACTGTTATATTTAGCGACAAACAAAGATTTGTCACTGTAAATGCACTAATAGCGACAAAATAACTGGTCGCTAGTGACCCCGTAATTTGTTGCTAAATATAAATCTAGATAATATTTTTTGTTTCTAAATATAATCTAATTGCAACAACATCTAGTCGTCGCTAAAAGTCATTATATTTTAATAATTTTATTTTATTATTTTATGATAGTATAGCGACAAGAATAATTTGTCACAAATTCAATAACAAGTAATTAATTCAACGAATATTGTGCGACCAATAATATGGTCGCAAATTTGTCTATCAAGATATACCAGCAATCATATATTAGCGACGAACAGTTTGATCGCAGTTTCAATAATCAATCTATAAGCAATATCCATCCACTTTTTATATGACAATTTTTCACATTTCACAATTCAAATTATCACCAAACATCATAATAAATTAACAAACAAACCAAAATATATTTCTAATTCAAAGTATCTTTAAAATCCAAACAAACAAAATATTTCCAACTAAGAATCTTTCCAGAATAGTTAAAGTATTCAAATCTCGATTAATCATTCTAATACATGATCACTAATATTTTTTGAACAAAAACAACAACATTCCATTTTAAGAAATTTTTGTAGTTGGCTTGCTCTGATGTAGTCCACTCGCATATTTCCGCACAAAAAATAAAAAACTTTTATTAATGATGAGACAATAAAGTTTACCTAATTAATTAGTACTTTATATAAGTAATCCATTACAGAATTTCACAAAAGACTAAAATGATAAGACAAGATAGATAAATAAATTAATATTCATTGATTTTGTTATTTTCTGTAAGCAAAAAACAAGTTAGAGAGACATTAATGAGTCATTTTAGAAATGTAAACTAAATGAGTCATTTTAGAACGGTAATAGGTGTGCGAGACGTTAATGAGATTGTTTCATGAATCCTACTTGAAACTAAATGAGATTGTTTCATGAATCTCACTTTAACACCTGCCATAAATTAACAATGCAATAAATTTTAAAACTAGAGAACAAATACAAATGAATATTTGTATGGTTAAGTAAGAAAAGGAAGAATATTTTATCTTAGGCTTAACAAAGTATGGGCATTGAGAACTGGGGAAAAATGTAAGATAACCTCCTAATCTTTAGATCTTTGTCAAATGACCTGCTGAACTTCTAATATTAATAACAAGACCCGTTAAACATTGACAAATAAGGGAACTACTAATTGAACAGTCGTATTAACGACATCTTACAATGAATCCTGTAAAGCTTTAAAATACCCAAAAGAGAAAAAAAAAATCCTACTTATTGTTAAACCAATGAAAATAAAATATTAGTATTGAAGAAAAATGAATCCATCTTCGCTTTTTCTGGCTTTTTCCCAAGCATTAGAATGTTCTAAAACTTCACAAGATAACATATAAGACATTTGCCGAGAATAACTATTTAATCAATAATTTTTCTTCTGCAAAAGGATTTGTTGAACAACTTGACAAAATAAAAAAAAATTAGAAAATTTACTAGCCAAAAGTGAAAGTTCAAGAGAGAACATCTGCGAAACCTCTATAAGTTCAGTTGGTGTCCACACATTTATCCCTTTGAGATTGCAAGATACATGAGATCGCACAAAGCTCAACCTTACCAATACAAAGCCATATGAAGGTATAAATATGTGAAATGCTAAATATGACAAAAGTAGTTTTAAAAAAATACTATATTACAAAAACTCTGCCATACCTCTGGTCAATTTATTAATAACTTAATTTCATGCTTACTTAATTAGTTCTAGGAATAAAAAAATAGATGCCCTTTTATGCCCTTTTATGTCCTTCTATGTGTATGCCTTTCTATACCCTTCTAAATGAAAGTATAAATAAAATAAATTGCTAAAAGAAAGTAGACTGTGACATTAAAAATTCATGAATGCACCAAAGTTGAATGTACTATTTAACTATTTTGTTTTAATTTAGTAGCTTGCATATTCTTCCATTATATTTAGAAAAAAAAAATTGTAGATGGAAAGAGGTTATCTTCATCCTCTTTTGTACTTAAACACATATATGAATGCGGGCTCCATCTAATTTTTTATTTAGTCCTTAGAAAAAAAATAACTGTTATATATCTTTTACTTTCTTATATAATCACACAATCTAGAAATAGTTAAATCTATTATTAACTAGTAATTTTAAAATCAGAAAAAATAAAATAAATATTTTTTTCAAGAAAATTTAAATCAACCCATTTATTTTAAGGTAAAGAATGAAACAAATACTTCTATAAAGAGAATCTAAATCAATCTACCTTTTTTTTGGTGGGGTCCTAGTTGTTGGCCTCCTTCTTACTAGAAGACAATGGAGAAAATCCTCTTTTTTATCCTGCAGATGGAAGAACGGAAAGAGTCCTTTTTTTTATCCTGCAGATGGAAGAACGAAAAGAGCAACTGAGAAATGTTTTTTTTTTTTTTTTTTTACTTGGAGAGAAGATAATTAAAAAATAAAAAATAAAAAGAGAGAAAAAAAACCCTAGATGAAGCTTCCGGAGAAAACTGGAGGTGGGAAGTGCCCCGTACGGCGCATGGAGTAAATGAATATTGAGGCGGGATGGAGAGATTTGGAAAAATTTCGTTTTGTCCCCTCAACTTGTACTATATTTTATAATAATTCTTTTCTATATTTTATGTTTTAAATTTTTTATTTTACCATATGGAATTATATAATTTAGACCAAAAATTTATTAATTCATAATTAATTAATGATTCCAGAATTAATTAATAAAATATTTTTATTTTTTAATAAAATTATTAATTCATAATATTTAATGTTTATATTTTTTTGTTAAATAAAATTAAACCAATTAAAGACAAAACAAAAAATAAAATCATTGAATTTATTAAAATTTAAAATTAAACTAAATAAAAAATTTAGATAAAAATTTAAAATCTACTAACAAAAGAATTAAATTTAGTTAAATTTCGAAACAACCATATAAGATCAAAATTATATTATATCAAATCATTAATATTGCAAAAATTTTAATTAATTAATAAAATTATAAGAATTAAGTACTAATAAAAAATATTATATTTAAATGAAGTAAAATATTTAATTTAACGGAATAAAATAATTTAAATTTTATTTCATAAATATATAGCAACATAAATTAAAACAAATTTTTAATATTTTAGCGACAGAATATTAATTTGTTGCTAAAAATTGAGTTTCAGCAACCATGTACATGGTCGCTAATTATTCAATCTTATAGTGACGTTAGGTTATGTCGCTATTAATTATCGTTTGTCGCTAAAATTAATTTAGGAAAGAAAAAAGTGATCTCATTAAACTAATAGCGACTATGTTTTAGCAATAAAGGTAAATTGTCGCTAATGACATTTTACAAAATCTCTCCTTTTCTTTTTAGCGACGAACATTAAATTTAGTCGCTATTTAATTGCTTTTAACGACAAAAATATACTTTGTCGCTAAATATTTTGTATCTATAGCTCAATATTATTGTCACCGGTGAAAATAGACAAGAATGATCGTAGAAGACAAGCTCGAGTATAACAAAGCAATAAAACAAAACAAGAGAATACAAAAATGTAGGATATACATGGTTTGACCAATTGTGAGTCGACCTACGTCCACGGGCAAGACCATCTCAATACATTCTTTGATTAATCTAGAGCACAAACATACAAGAAGTAAGATTGGATTTCAAGAAACTCTCTCCCAGGAGCGCTCTGCATTTTTCTCTCAACTAGGGTGTCTACAATGAAGCTCTAATCTCTAAAGACTAATTACAAGAGCTTATATAACCCTAAATTTCTAATTCTAGTAGGAAATGCTCTCCGCCATCCATCCAAGTCTCCAATTCACATTTAGCCGTCGATCTACTCTTAAGAATCCTCTTTAAAATGTTCCTGGATCGTTCTAATTTTTAGGAACAAGATTACGTCAAATTGGAGTCAAATCCAGTATATTCAGCCCATCGTGGAATTGAATACTGGTATCAACCTAAAGTACAATACTGGCGATACCGGTACTCAAAATGAGTACCGGTACACGGTACAAAAAATATTTTTTCAAGCTTCGGGTTTTGAGGAACTCCTAAGGTACTTTTTAGTACTGATACTCAAACTTCACCAACATCCAAAACCCCATAAATCTTCGATTTTTTTTATAGTGATATCAACTCGAAACATGACTTTACATAATCCAGCATTAATTACAACCAAACCACATAATCCTTATGTAAGTAACACTATGTCTATGACAAAACATTTGCATAGATCCCACCTCGACTTTGTATAGATTTACATCTTTTCGTTGGACTTTGAATGGAGCTAAAATTAACTCCAAAGTAGTTTTCTAATTCTTTTTTAACTAATAGAAGATGATCAATTAGATAAAACAATAGGTGTTACTGGTAAGTAAATATTAGATACTATATTCAGTAACACTTTGTTAATTAGATGGCGAAAATAGAAGAGAAAAGAAAAGAAAAATAAAGGACCAAAAAAAAGAAGAAAAAAGAGTAATTTTCTTCCTTCGTAAAGAAAAAAAAAAAATACAACTTTCATTTTCTTTTCTCTATTTTTTGAGAGGAAACAAGTTAATTACTACAAAAACTACAAAAGGTCATTTTCTTTGAGTTTCGTTTTTATGTTCCAATCCAAATAAAAGAATTTTTTTTTCTTCTAACTTTCCTTTTTTTTTTTTTGGCAGTGTTAAAGAACTATGTACCACAAGGGCCATTTGGTTCAATGAAATTATCAATGTATAGTAGATAGAAGGACACACACTTGAAAATGTAGTTAGAACTGTGCGCAATTTGTTTGGTCAGATAAAATAAAAAACGTTGATACATATAATTTGTTTAGCTGCTTATAGTTGAGAATTATATTTACAAATACATCACTTCAGATATCAAGGTGAGATTACGCCTATATTGAAGAAAAAAAATATTTTCTATTTAAAACATAATTAGAGAGGTAAACTTGTCTTTTGTTATAATTATTCTATCACATTATTGTAGTTGGAACTAGAGCCAATCTGAACTTAATTCAACTGCCAGAACTGAACTTTTCCGTAAACGTTTAACAGCTGCAATTGGATTCAAATATATAAAATCACACACCGCGCGTATTTGAATTTGTATGTAACTATAACTATGTAACTATAACTTATAGTGTAATTGGAACTGTATGTTTGAATTGCCTAAGATGTTGGTTGAGGCCCTAAAAAAAAATAATCAGTAATGCAGTAAAATTACACACGTGACTTGGAAACTTCCATTTGGACCGTTTAGTAGACCGTATAACTTGTTCTTTGACCCTACTTTAAAATTCTTTGGCTAATTAAGGACAAAAAAAAAGAGAGAAAAGAATAGATGAATTGTGTCTTATTGTATAGAATAGAACAAAAACTAAGGCACCAAACCTTACGTTTTTGGTGCTTTAATTGTAGAGTTGCTCCTAAGTAAATATAAAGCTGTATAAAAAAGTACAACCCTGTAGAAGACAATTGCAAGAACTAGTTCTATGTGACAAGATGCCGTCGTTGTGGGATCAAAGCAATTTATTTTATACAAATTTAATTGTCTTAATTAAATTTGCGCATACGCCACGGCGAGAGATGGCTTGGGTTCACAAGCCTTAACTCTAAAAAAGTCCTTCACTGTTCATGAGTTGAGTACTCATCAAACTTTTTCTATATATAGAGGAGTTCTCAACCTCAACTAATCATCAAAAGCATCAGCTTCCACTTTTAACCTAATTTCATTCATTACCTTTCCAATATTCTACATGGCAAAGATATACCTCACATCACTTCCTCTTCTCGCTGCGCTAATAACGTTGCTCGTCGTGAGATCAAATGCAGGAAGGATAGCAATATACTGGGGCCAGAACGGCAATGAGGGAACTCTAGCCGATACCTGCGCGACAGGAAATTACAAGTACGTGAACATCGCCTTCCTCCCGACCTTCGGCAATGGGCAAACTCCGATGATCAACCTGGCCGGCCACTGCGACCCCAGCTCCGTCGACGGCTGCACCGCGTTAAGCCACGACATCCGTTCATGCCAGAGCCGTGGTGTGAAGGTGATGTGAGGCAATCGATTACGCTCGAAGCTTAAGCAGATAGATAGAAATTAATGGCGTTTTAATCGTTTATATTCAACAGGTGATGCTCTCGATTGGGGGCGGCGCGGGTAGTTACTACCTAGCTTCCTCGCAGGACGCGATGCAAGTCGCGGAGTACCTCTGGAATAACTTCTTGGGTGGCTCGTCCCCTTCACGTCCTCTCGGCGATGCAGTTTTGGACGGCATCGACTTCGACATAGAGGGAGGCACCAACCAGCTCTGGGATGAACTTGCCAGATACCTTAAATCCTACAGCAAGGGCGGAAGGAAAGTTTACTTAACTGCAGCCCCTCAGTGCCCGTTCCCAGATGCTTGGGTTGGCGGTGCACTTAATACGGGGCTCTTTGATTACGTTTGGGTTCAGTTTTATAACAACCCTCCGTGCCAGTACAATCAAGGAAATACTGCAAATTTCATTAGCGCGTGGAAGCAGTGGCTATCGATTCCGGCGAGGAAGATTTTCCTCGGGCTTCCGGCGGCACCTCAGGCGGCCGGAAGTGGGTTTGTTCCAGCCGGCGATCTCACTTCCCAAGTGCTTCCCATTATCAAGAAATCGGGCAAGTATGGGGGGATTATGCTGTGGTCTAAGTACTATGATGATCTCACCGGGTATAGCTCGGCTGTGAAGAGTCATGTGTGAAGTACAGAGACCTTGGTGGCATGGTGCAGCAAATTTGTAATTGAAGTCTAGATTGTATTATCCTATCTATTTATGGGCTTGTATTTTCTTTGAATAATGTATGCTTGCATATTATAATATATAATGACATTTGCTTTGGAGATGCAGAGATTTCTTTTTTTTTTCCTTTTTTTTTTTTCTTTGTGATTGTAAAATAAAAGGCGATTCTCTGTGCAGTTCATGAAAGTAATAAGGGGCAATTGCTTATATACCCCCGAAAAGTTCCCGACTTTTCGATTTACGCCTCTTAGAAGGCTAATATTGAAAATACCCTTTCTACGTTCCAACCTATTTCTAATATACTCCTAGAGTTAAAATATGTTAATTAACTCTGTTATCTGTATAAAATTACTATTTTGCCCTTTCAAATATACCCTTCCACCATCACTGACTTTCTTATTTGCCCTTAAAGTCAGGAGCAAAAAAGTATTTTGACTTTTGGTTTTTTCCAATATACCTTTCTACTATCACCAACATTTCTTATTTGCCCTTAAGTTAAGGAAAAAATTGGCATTTTAATTTTTTTTAACTGTGGTAGATGTTAAACTCACGTTTAACCCAAGTTAACTTAACAGGAGATAACTACGGGGGTATTTTGCAATAATGGTGGAACATATGAGGGGTATTTTAGAAAAAAAAAAAAGAGGATAAATCAGATATTTTCAAACGTATGAGAGGTATATAGGCAATTATCCCAAGTAATAATAATGCGAACTCATGTTACCAAACAACTACTACCTAATAAATTAGTCAATGATCTAATCTAATATAAATAGGGTAGAGCCAAGCAACTATTTAAACCGGACTATTAAATAAAGTCTTATCTGTTGCAAATTGTTGGATTATATAAAGCCATGTTCCGAGTCGATATTCAGAGTTTGACTCTAATTAGATTTAATTTTGTTTCAAAAGATTAGAAATAGTTCAGAATCAATTTAAAGAGTATTCCTAAAAAGATATGATGACTACATATGAATCATACTTGAATGGAAGGCGAAAATTGTTTCCTATTAGAATTAGGATTTTAGGGTTATATAAACCTTTATAATTAATCTTTTAGATTATGAGCTTCACTAAAAATACTCTAGTTGAGAGAAAAACGTGGAGAGCTCCTGAGAGAGAGAGTTTCTTGTAATCCCATCTACTCCTTTGTACTTTTGTGCCATGAAATAATCAAAGAAAGCATTGAGGTGGTCTTGGCTGTGAACGTAGGTCGACTCAAGGTTGGCCGAACCACGTAAATCTTGCATTCTTGTAATTTCTTTTTTTTTTATTGCTTTGTTATTCTCGTGCTTATTTTTCCTACGATCGTTCTCATCTCTTACGTTTACGAAAGTTCCTGTTTTTGCTGCGCTCGTGTGCTGTGTGGGTTTGAGATGTGCTCGGTAAAACACGGCCGGTCCCTCAATTTGGTATCAGAGCGTTTGGTTTTTTGTAGTTCGTTGACGGTGAAACGATGGCAGGAAAAGTTATAAGGATGATGTATGAGGTTCCTCGATTTGATAGAACGAATTTCGCGTTGTGGAAACTTAAGATACTAGTCTTGATTAAAAATGCTTGTGAGATCGCCCTGCAAGAAAAGGAGAAATAGCCGGAAGGGATGACGGATAAGTTATTTGAAGAGAAAGATAAGCTGGCTTTGGCAAACCTATATTTGTCACTAGATGATTCGGTGCTATGCAATGTGGAGACTAAGACTACAGCAAAAGGGATTTAGGATAAATTAAAGAATCTCTGTGAAGGAAAGTCATTGGTAAATAAAATCTTCTTAAGGCGGCAATTGTACAATCTAAAGATGAAGGATGGGGCATCGGTACAAGAGCATCTAAGTTCATTCAACTCTATTGTGAGCAAGCTCATGGCCCTAGACGTGAGAATCGATGAAGAAGAAAAGGCAAGTACCTTACTTTGTTCGATGCTGGAATCTTGAAATAATTTGATTATGAACTTGAGCCATGTTGAAACCCTTGAGATGGAGTCAATTGTTGCATCGTTGCTGACCGAGGAGATGAGGTGGAAGTCTAACCAAGGAAGTTCTTCGGGAGAGGCTATGATAGCACGGGGAAGACCCTTCAAAAGGGAGCGTGGTGATTGAGGGAAGTCAAGATCAAAGTCCAAAGGCAAAAGGAAAGTAAAGTGCTGAAATTGTGAAAAATTGGGGCACTTGAAGAAGGATTACCGAGTTAAAGGAGTTGATAGTAAATCCGATTCAAGCAACTTCTAAGGTAATTTAGCCGAATTGGATGCTAAGTCGGCTAGTTCGGAGGACGGAGATGCATTGTCCGTATTGGATAAATTCGATCCTATTTATCATTGGATCTTGGATTCGAGAGCGTCGTTCCACATGACTCCGTATAGGGAGTGGTTTCATACTTACAAACTATGGGATAGTGGAGTTATCTATTTGGGTGACATCCTAGGATGTTAGCTATGGGAAATTGTAGAAAGTGCATCGACTCTTTATACGTGGAGACTCTCAAGAATAGGTTAAAACTGGAGAAGAGGAAGCCATAGATACGTATTCGCAATGTTGGTTTCTGTGCCTCTATCCTCATCAGTTGCTCGAACGGCGAGATCTGAAGAAATTATTAAAGGTTTAGTTCACTAAAACAGCCGCGAGCTCACTAGTTCATTGTTCGGTACGAGTGTCGAAGGTGGGTTTTAACATGAGTTGTACGAGGCCCGGGAGAGGTACTCACAAGTTAAATTGGAGAAGCGATGTGGTAAAACAACGACACATAGCTCATGATACTCCACGGTGAATTAAGGTACAAGTGATGTTTTGAGTAGTTTAAGAGAATTTGTTATGAGGGAGGCAATAGCCTTGCATCCGTAAATTAAAAATTTGGGAAAAGTAAGATGTGTTCTGGAAATTTGAAGAATTTTCAAAGTTTGTGCAGCCTGAAGGCGAAATCTTATATGTGGGTTCGGAAAGCTCTTATTGGTAGTTATTTCCTTTGTTTCATTTTTGTGGGTGGGTTGCTTTATAGCCCGCTGAGGGTTCATAGGCTTACTTAGTTGAGCTCCACGCTGAATGAAGAAACTACACTATCTCTCTTACTATTGGAGACAACGAAGGGTATCTACGTTAGAAGTGTTTTTAGGTTACTACGCCTGAACATTGGACCTTCTTCAAGTGATAATCTATTATGGACGTTAGGCATGAGCGAGTACACAGGGTTTGCCGTTACGGTGTGGCAGCCTCTGAGGTGGAAACGCGATCGTTGTTGGCGAAGAAGGTGAACTCAAATTGGGTGGTTAGATATATCCAACGTATAAACGATAAGAAATCAGTTGTGGTTTGTAAGAACTGTAAGAAAGTTTACTAGAAAGAGCGGCTACTTGGATTTGGGAACAAACGTTTTGTAGGGTTCACTATTTTCTGAAAAGACTTCACGTTCTTGTATGGCTTATAATCTTTGACAGGCTTGTTGTGGTAGTTTGTAGAACTAGACTTGCAGAGGGTGAGGTTGGTAGCTTGTATGACACAANCAAGATGATGAGGCTATGGTTCCAATTGAGCTCTTTGGAGCACGCGATGAGGTGCAAGCTGAGCAAGCACAGGAAGACGATGAGGTGGTTGATAATGAACCTGACTTGGAGTTTCCGCAATCATTCGAAGATACAAATTCACCGGTGAAGCCACCAACGGATTCTGGACATCCTACAAGGGTTATTAGACCTCCTGCGAGGTATGATAACTATATTACTTCATTTACTCTTTCTGCTAACCATGTTAGTACATATGTTGTTTTTGCGGAGGAAGATGAGCGAGTTCATATAAGGAGGCTTGTGAGTCGACTAATGTCGGAAAGTGACAATGCGCGATGGAGGAGGAGATTGAGTCACTTCGGAAGAATAGGACTTGGGAACTTGTTGATTTGCCGAAGAGAAGGAACGTGATTGGATGCTGATGGGTATTTAAGGTGAAAAAGGATGCGGATGGAAATATGGAGAGGTTCAAGGCGAGGTTGGTTGTAAAGGGTTGCTCAGAAGTTGGGGATCTACTTTGATGAGATCTTCTCACTGGTGGTTCGTAGTACCACTATTCGGGTCGTTTTGGTGATCGCGGCAGTCATGGATTTGGAGCTTGAGCAGATGGATGTGAAAACAACTTTCTTGCATGGTGACCTCGGGGAGGAGATATATATGTCGCAACCGGAAGGCTTTGTCGAAAGAGGCAAGGAGCATTTGGTTTGTCGGTTGAACAAATCGTTGTATGGCTTGAAACAGGCGTCAAGGTGTTGGTACAAGCGATTTTATTCCTTTATTGTGAGTTTGAGTTTTGATAAGCTAGAGGTGGATCATTGTGCATATATATACGGATACGATGATGGGAGCTTCTGTATTTTGCTATTACATGTCGGCGACATGGTAGTCACGGGAAATAGTAAGGGCCGGATATCTACCTTGAAGACTCAATTAGCCGGTGAGTTTGATATGAAGGACTTAGGAGCCGTGAATCAAATACTCGGGATGAAGGTATTATGGGAGAGAAAGAATATGAAGGTTTGGCTTTCACAAAAGGGTTATGTGGAGAAGGCTATGCGATGCTTCAATATACAGAACACAAAGCTAGTTTCTACCCGTTTCCTATTCATTTAAAATTGTCGGCCGAGCAATCACTGGGTAAAGAAGCAAAAAGTTCGACATGACTCAAATACCAAATTAATCGGCAATAGGAAGCCTTATTGTAGCACACTGAACTTTAGCAAATTGCAAGGTTCTAATGTAAGAATAGTATTTTGAACTATTATGGAAGTTTTGAGGGTTGTTTGGAGTGTGTCGACTATTTCTGGAGCTAAATAAGTGCGAGAACAGGTTCTTGGCATCAAAATCTGCAAACTACAGATTTTAGTATTAAGTACCGGTACTGGTTTGAGGTACCAAAACTCAGTAGAGAGCCGAAATGGGCAACTCTCGGGTTTTACGGAATCCAGTGGTGAGTACCGGTACTGAGCCGTGTACCGATACTATATTAGGTGGGTATCGGAACGCAGTTGAAAACCAGAATTGCCAACATTCGGGTTCTGCGGAACTGGACCCTTGATACCGGAACTGCTGGGTACCGGTACTCCAATTCGTGTACCGGTGCTCAATGCTACAGAATGTAATTTCGTGCTGTATGCAAATTATGGGTTCTCAAGGGACCTAAAGGGTATTGTTACACCATGTGTATAACCCTTTACCCCTCATTTGTTTTACCTTTTGTGCTGAGTCTAGAGAGAGGAGGAGGTAGGTGTTCTCTCTCTCTCTCTTGAATTCTTCCTTTCCAAACCCCTAGATCTTGGGTTTTGATCCCTTGTGCTTCTTTCTCTTCATGGAAGCTTGCTATTTGGACCTTGAAGGGAGCTTGGAAGTGAAGAAGGGAGCTTGTTTGAGGATTAAACTCCAACCCTAGCATTACTTGGCTTGGTTTGGAGTTCTTTTTGAGGTTAGTAGTCTTCTTGCAACTTTTAATTGTGAATTTTGCAAGAATCGTGGAAGAAAATCTAGTTTTGAGAAAACTAGGATTTATTTTGGAATTTTCCTATTTTGAGTTTGTGGGGTTAAATTGATGAATGTAGGACACTCTTTTAGGTTGGATTTGAAGCCTCCTAGCTTTGATTTGGATTTTGGATAAGTTCTACTTTGTTAAAGATAATTTTCACCTATTTTACCCTTGATTTTTGGTGAATTTAGTGGTAAGCTTGTTAGAAGTTTGTAACCCCCTTGAAATTTTTCTTAGGGTGCTAGAGATCTAGTGGACAACTTCGTTCGGGAAAATGAACAAGTTTCGAATGGTATCCGGTAGGATTGACCACACCGAAATGAGTGAACTCTTCCTATATCTACTATATTGTTATAAGCTTTAAATTGATGCATATTTATGCTTTTCATGACATGTTAGAATTTTTGGATACATGGTACCCATATGTTGTACATAGAATTTTGCATGCTCTATATAGTAGAGACATATGATGTAACATACATAATATATAGTACGTAATTGTGTTTTCTCTTATGCAAATATAGGAATGCATGTTAGAGATGAGTAAAAGTATCCAATGGGACATTACATGGTTAGTGAAACCTTTGGGTTTAAACTTGCATGCCAATTAATATTTCTTGCTATAGATAAAGGCAAACATGATATATTGTATGTTAATGACAAATGTAAGTTAAATATGTTGCACTTAAGTTTGTTGAACAACTAGAGTTAACATTTGACATTGTACTCAACATCTAGGTTGTTAGTTGATATTCCATGTTTTAGACATGATGAACAAAATACTTATGTGGTTGATCACACTTGCTTGCCATTGTGCTCATTCGCATAAAGTTGTGAAGGTCGCTCTCTATAAGCCGGCAATCCGGAGTTGGCCTTTGTGACATCATACTCGCTCGTATGGGATTGGGCGCCGAAGTGGATTGCTGTGGGCGAGACTCATTCCTAGCGGGCAAATATTGACTACCACGAGGCCATTAGGCACGGCACAAGTCGGGACATACCTTGTGTAAGTCCCCGATAATTGGGTAATTGTAATTAAACTCAATGTTGGTCATTACTACTAGGTAGTGCATGACATTTGGACATATACATTATCTATCTTTTGCTCATTCATGTTAGAGAGCAGTTTCCATACATGTTAAATAACATAGTTAATTAGAGGCATCGTAGTACTTGAATCTGAATGCTTAACTTTATTCATGCTTTTTAGTAGCTACTTCTACTTTTGCCTCAGTTGACCTAGTGGTGTAATTCGTTTTTCTTGGCGGCTTACCCACTGGAAACTATTGTTTAATAGTTCTCACCCCTATATATTTGTTGTTTTTGTTCTCAGAGCCTTCCACTGCGGGAGAGGTTAGGGATCGTGGCAAGGGAGTCGCGTCTTGCTAGAGCCTTGAAGAGTTACTTAGGTGGACACCTTTCTTTTGTTTTAGCTTCGAGAGGTGTACTTGGCCATTTTGTATAGAGACCACCTTATGCTATGAGATGTACTTTTGTGATCTTATATATGTCTTATAATAGTTGTATCCTTTATTGTATAACTTGCTATCTTCCTTTGGTAAATGTTGCTTTCTTGTTTAGTTTAGTACTTGTGCTCTCATTACTATGTTAGGATTATTTTCCTTATTCTCTCTATATTGTATATTTTGTAGTAGATACATTGTGCGCACCCAGGGTGCCTTGTGCATACGACGGGTCTGTGCACGTGCCGGATAGGCTTCCGCTGGGGCCCGAGCATGACACTTATGTTTGCCATGGTGTGTATGAGACCCGACATTGCTCAAGTAGTGGGAGTAGTAAGTCGATATATGGCAAATCTAGGTTGTGAATATTGGAATGCAGTGAAATGGATCCTCAGGTATTTGAGGGGCACTGCGGTATGGTTCTGTGGGTTTAGAGTACGTCGGATATGTGGATTTAGATTTTGCAAGCAATAGAGACAGGAGAAAGTCTACCACGATTATATTTTCTCTATGGGCGACGGTGCTATTAGCTGGGAGTCGAAGCTTCAGTTGGTGGTTGCTTTGTCGACGACAAAGGCGGAGTACATAGCGGTGGCACATGCTTGTAAGGAGGCTATTTGGTTGAACAGGCTTCATGGAGAATTTAAAGTGAAGCAAGATATGGTGGGAGTGAATTGTGATAGTTAAAGTGCAAGACACTTCACAAAGAATCTAGTATTTCACTCTCGGACGAAGCACATTGATATTCGCTATCACTTTGTAAGAGACGTGGTGGATGAGGGTCTTATCTCACTGTTAAAAGTTCATACCGATACAAATCCAGCAGATATTTTGACGAAGCTGGTAACTCGAGAGGAGTTCAATTGGAGCATTAATTCTCTCGATTTTGGAGCTACGTGAGGAGAGTGGGAGTGTGACAAGACTTTCAATTTATTGTTTTATGGTGTTCGGCACATGTCTTTTAAGTAGGAGAATTGTTGGATTATGTAAAGCTATGTTCCGAGTCGATATGCAAAGTTTGACTCTAATTGGATCTAATCTTGTTCCAAAAGATTAGGAATAGTCCAAAATCACTTTCAAGAGTATTCCTAAAAGGATATTGATGGCTACACATGAATCAAACTTGGATGGAAGGCGAAATTGTTTCCTAATAGAATTAGGATTTTAGGATTATATAAACCCTTGTAGTTAATTTTTTAGATTATGAGCTTCATTGAAAATATCTTAGTTGAGAGGAAAAAGTAGAGAGCTCCTGAGAGAGAGTTTCTTGTAATCTAATCTACTCCTTTGCACTTTTGTGCCGTGGAATAATCGAAGAAAGCATTGAGGTGGTCTTGGCCATGGACGTAGGTCGACTCAAGCTTGGCCGAATCACGTAAATCTTGTATTCTTGTGATTTTTTGTTTTCTTTATTACTTTGTTATCTCGTGCTTATTTTTTCTACGATCGTTCTTGTCTCTTACATTTATAAAAGATCCTATTTTTGCTGCGCTCGTGTGCTATGTGGGTTTGAGGTGTGCTCGGTAACCCTATGGCTGGTCCCTAACACAAATAACTCTCTGCAAAATAAAATCTATACAACGCATAGAAAGAAAAACAAACAACCATTTCCTTGCTCTTGGGGCAACTAATCAAGTGCTAGACTACCTTGCGCCAATGTTGTTGCTCAAATGAGATCCTCGAGAAGAAGAATCTCATGGTCTTTCTCAATACGGCGAAGATCTTCAACCAACTTTTTTCCTTCTAACTAAATAAGATTTTCACCAACCAATTCATACCTTACGCTTAGAGAATTTATTGTCCAAATGCAACCATTTTGATATTTTAAGGGTTCAGGAAAGAAAAAGTCTTTTTGTAAAAAAAGAAAAAATCACTAGTTTATTTTTGCAAAAGTAGACCATTATTTTCATTTTTATAGATCCAAGCCAATTTTTTTAAAAACTAACCCGAATACTTTGTGCCTTAAATACTTTTGTAATATGTGTGTGTGTGTGTGTGTGTGTGTGTGTGTGTGTGTGTGTGTGTGTGTGTGTTTTATTGGTGGAAACAAAGAGGGTTGGTTTCGCCACGAATCGGCGACCAAATCGGACGAAACGAAATACTAGATTCGATGCCCCAGTCGTACTGAACGCGCTGGCATGATCCGTTCAGAAATCCGACTGACGGATCTCCAGGAATCTCGAAATGTTCGCTGAGGGGTCAAAATCGGCAAAACTAAAAAATCGCAAAAACCCCAATATTTTATGCGCCGTTTTGCGCGAATTCGAACGTCAAGGGACTTATGTGCAAAGTACACGTGCTGGTAGGGGACCTAGCTGAAAATAGTGGACAAGTGAGGACTTTTTTGCAATTAAACCATTACATATAAATATAGTAGCTAGGGTTCCCATGAGAAACCCTAACCCTAATCCGCCCCAGCTAACCCTAGTCCACCTAGCCGACCTCAGCTCCTCCCTGCCCTGCTGATGCGCACGCCCCGACTGCCGGCGAGCAGCTCCGGCCGCCGAAAAACCCAACAACACCTCCCTCTTTTTTCCCACTCAACCACCCTCCCCTCCCTCTTGGCCGGAAGTAGCAAGGAAGCATACAAACCCCTTGGATCCTTCACCCCGTGGCCTAGATCCCCCTCTGGCGCCGTCCCCGTCGGCCCCCACCGTTTGCTCTCACCGTCGGCGCCACCCAAGGAAGCCGCGGCCAACCCGGGTCAGCCCAGACCGAGCTGATTTGAGGTCGGGGCCCGCTTGGTAAAGCAGCCCTAGACGGGCCGCGCCGTCCTCCCTCAGCCTCCGGCGACCGTCCGTTCGCCGCCCCGCCGTCCCCGCGTGCCGCGGCCGCCGCTAGTGCACCCTGCGGCCACCCAGAGTTTGTGCAGGCTGAGGCGAAGCTACCTCAGCCATTGCGCGTCGCCGCCGCCCACAGCGGGGCGCATCGTCCCTCCCTCGGCCTCCAGCGACGGATCGCTGTTGCCCTGAGCTCCTCCGGCTGCTGCCCAGCTGCCGTCGCCCTTGAACCCAAGGTTTAGTTGGTGGGTTTGATCTCGGCCGCGCCGCCGCCGCCCACCAGCACCAGCCCTGGACCCCACGGACCGGCCGCACCGGTCCCCTGCCGGAGCGCCCACCGTTCGGCCGCCGGCGATCAACCTTAGCTCCCACTGCTCCGGTAAGGCTATTATTTAATTTCCAGCACACTGTTTGGGGTTTTCGGTCACCTTTCCGGTGATCCGAGGGCACCCCGATGATTGTGAAAGTGAGCACGATCATCCTCATTTCGTGTTGAACATCGTGCTCACCTTCGTCAGGGTCAACAATGCCCCGGTTTGTGGTTAGAAGCATTTTAAGCACTGTGCGCGCGGTTTCGCAATAGTTCGTGTCGCTCGTGCGCTTGCCACAGTAGCCGATAGTGCTCCGAAGTGTGAGCACGGCCTCCGGCACTCCAAGATCTGTCAGCGGGTGTCTCGGCTTGGCAGAAAGGTTATCGGTTTACACGGTCGGACCATAAAAGCCCGAAAATCATATAAAATAATGTAATTTTATGTATTCGGGAGGGCTTTTATGCATTTGTGTTTGTTGTGGTCGCTGTTGGCAGCGTGTGCGGGCAGTGAGTGACCTCTGGACTGGTTGTCTAAGGCCCCAAGCCTTTTTGGAAATCAAATGTCGATTTTCGGTGCGTTTTTCGGCGAAATCCACCGACGGAACGTGTGTTCGGATCGGAATTCTTTTGACGGTGCCTCATGAGTTATTGTTATGTCGTTGAGCCTTGTTGGCTGGTCAACCACGTTGTTTCTAGGGTTCGGGAACGACGGGTGAGCGACGGTGTGTTCCAGTGTCGAAATCGACACTTCCGGGAACTCGGATCGGAACGATTATCCGACGATAATCGTTTCGATATGAGGTGATGTGTTTGCTGCCAAGACCCATGGATAATGGTGTTTAGTGGCAGTGTGTGACTCATAGTTTGAGTCGGTGATTTTCGGGACAGTTCATGGGTTCCGGCGGAGTCCCGGTGCGGTTTTCGGGACTTCCGGCGTGTTCGGCAATCGGTTTTGGGAAACCGATTCCCGTGGATTCATTAGTGGGGATTGTGAGTTAGCGTTTTGTGTTAGTGGGTTAGATTCTAACCCAGTGGACCCTTCGTAGATCCGGTTGGTATTTCCTCTACAGACGGAAGATTCGTACCGTATTCGTACCGTATCTTCTTACCCTTGTTCTCCTGTTATTACTTTACATGCATATGTTATATGTTGAGTCTAGCACCTCTACCATGTTTCCTTGTTGCTCTACTTAGCGGTTTTGCATATCCTGTATCATATTTAGAGTAGAGCGGTTTTGTGATTATTTGTGATATCTATGACTTGGTTCGTCGGTTCTTGTATATCGTATCGATGACGCATTTGGTCGACTTGTTGCATTGTTATTGTGACTTACTTGGTCGGTTGGATTAGTTGATGACCTGTACGGTCGGTGAGCCCTGAGGGGCAGGATTGTCGGTTGGTTGTCGACGGTTGGCTATTGAGCATATCAGCATTGATCGCCCGAGACTCGTACGCATTTCACGAACACCAGCAATCTGATCCACCACAAGAGAGTGTTCTTTTCCGAAAAAGTGGTTGAGTATGCCAACCCGTGAGCCCATAGGCTACTTTAGGTTATATGGAGATAGAGTAGCAGTGGCACAGGCTTGACGTCTGCCGTGTTGTCCAACAGGGCCAAGGTTTCAGATTGGGTACTTTTGGACCTATCGTCCAGTTGATACATACATACAGTCGTCCAGTTGATGAATACATACAGTAGCGGTAGTTGTGCATTTTTACTTTCTGTTCAAATATTATCGTTGCTACTATATTTTACTTACTCATATTGTTGTTTATACTTCTTTGCTGGTAAGTACCCCTCGCCCTCGTCGGCTTGCGGTACTGTCACGCCCCGGGACCGGCGGAGGCCCTCCCGGTAGCGCACCGAGACCCGCCATATGTCAACACATATCAGGCGTCTACAACAATAGAGGAAAATAAAGCCAAAAGTAATCTACAACTAGAGATATCAGAGCAAGAGTAGATCTATCATCTGTAACAAGGTGGAAAGAATATACTAAATAATAAAAGTGAATCATAAAGTTATACAATAACCATCTCCAAAAAGGGGTACACAAAAGGGTGGTCACTACACATCGATACAACTCTCAACCTCTCCAAAAAGAAAACAACGAGAGGTAGATCACCTATCATCGCGTCCCTCGATAGCAAGCTAGCTCGAGGCAATACACTTTCCGCGGTCCCTAGCCTCTCCCGGCGTGGAAGACTCTGAAATAAGACATAAAAGAGAGGTCGTGAGAACTATAATTTATAGTTTTCAGTGGGCAATTATTGACCTCAGCTCAATGCACCACTAGGCCCCAAAAGAAAATGGTAAGTACGGAAATGATGATAATAATAATAATAAACTGTAAGTGAAAGAGCAAGTATTGTTTGCTAAATTTACTATGCCATAAACAATAAGATGTCAATGTATTGTACATATATTCTATCAAGATGTAGTATATCCAATGCATGACTACTATATCCCAACGTGGCAAGCAAGTAGATAACATGATCCATTCTATCAATATATGATGATTATGCTCTATTATGCCAACCAAGTATACTATGATGCAACAGGCAAATTATCAAGTATGCTATATGTCTCAACACTATACTATAAGCATGTCAAAGTAATCCAACTACTAATCCTATCTAGTAGTGATTGTCATTTTCCGGTTCAATATCATTGTTTAATCATATTCTAGGACCTACATAAATGTAGTCTAGCTTGTGCCACCTAAGCGTCGATGGTAGCTCCAGCATTCTCACTCTAGGAATGAGTCTATCCCTCCCGACCCCGTAGGTTTCTCGATACCGCACGAGCGAGCATAAGTCGCGTAGGCCATCTCCGGAGTGCCAGCTTGTAGGGAGCGACCCTCACAAGCATGTGCGAATGAGCATAAATAGCAAGCAAGCGTAAACATCGTCTCAAGTACCCAATCCTCATGTCTCTAACATGGTAATAGTCACTAGCATCTCAATGATCTAGCTCTAGATCACAATGTGAAGTCCCAACATTCACTTAGTCTAGTGCCCCTTTATGACACTTAGACATTTCAATGTTCAAGCATGTTCCAATTCTCTCAATGGCCCTATCCGCTAGGTACACCATAACCTAATCTCAATGCCGCTTAATGACATTAGCTCTCTAATTCGCATGCCAATTTAGTCCAATGCCCCTTTATGGCATTATAATAGTTCCATATCAAACTAGGGTTCAAGTCCAATAGCACTTTACATATATCAATTCTACTATATAAATAGGAACCTAAGTCTCCCATAAGAATGCTAATGCACACATAAGCCTTACATGCAAGTTCTCTACTTCATAGAGGTCCGAAAATACAATGTATGTAACATAGACATTTTACGCATTCTAAAATTCAGAAATATTACATATAACATGATTATGCATGCTTTCTTATTTTACGATACTCAAATCATCACAAATGAGATTTTCTTATTGTGTGGCTAGGTCAAACCCACCGAAGCGTTTCGGAACCCTTCGTAAGCTCAAACGAAGTTGTCCCCAAGTCCTTTAGCACCCTAAAGGTAAGGGTAGAAGAGAGAAACGAACGTTACGAAAAATCCCTACCTCGATCTTTAACCGTCTCAAGAAAAGGGCCAAAACTCACCTTTAATGAAGAAATCTCTTCTTAAGCTCCAAAAGAGGGCTAAAACCCTTCCAATCTAATCTAGAGGAAGGTTCTAATCCAAGAGATTGAGCTCCAAAAGTCCTAGATCTAAAAATGCCCAAAATCAACCGTAGGTTTCCATTCTAGAGTTTCATCTCAAAGAAATCTTCAAAAACCAAATCTAAAGGAAAAGATCTTGCTACTAACCTTTTACAGGTTTCAAACAAGGTTCTAAGTCCTCCAACTTTAAAGATCTTTTCTCAACCAAGCTTCAAATCCAAGCTTCAATGGTGGAAAAGCCTCCAACAAGCAAAAGAAGCAAAAAGAGAGGTTTAATCCACCAAAATCCAAGTTAAAAGGGGATCAAATCCAAATGGAAGGCACGGAGGAGCTTCTCTTACCTTGTCTCCATTGATCTCAGCACAGGGGAGAGCCCTAGTAGCGTGGGTGGTGATATAGAAGGCCACAATTGCAAAAACACCCTTGCAGTTCAAACTACTCAAAATCTGCCAAAGTGTACCGGTATACGGGAAAGTGTACCGGTACAAATCCCGCGAAAATGCAAACCCGAGCCTTGGATTGGCAGAAAAATAGAAGTATACCGGTACAACCATCAAGGTGTACCGGTACAAATCATGTACCAGTACAACCAGCCACCTGTCACCGGTTTCACCATATGCAGAGAGCAATCCGAGGGTAGCCTAAGTCCATCTCTTTGATGACTTTAGCGCTACATAAAATAATACAAATCTCGGGATACGAGCCATAGGTCAGAACACTGTCAACGACCCACCAGAAAATCTGAAAAAACTCAGAACACACTCAAACACTCGAACCTCGCAATTTGCAAAGGTCCAGTGTGTTACATTCACCCCTCCTAAAAAGGAGTTTCGTCCGCGAAACTCGAAAAGTAAAGTACCTCAAATCTCCATCTGAAAGAGATGGGGATAGCGCTCTCGCAGTGCCCTCTCCAACTCCCAAGTGGCCTCGCGTTCATCGTGGTTGCTCCAAAGCACTTTCACGTAGGGAATCTCACGGTTCCGCAGCCTCTTCACCTCACGAGCCAAAATCCTCACAGGTTGCTCTTCGAAGCACAAATCATCCCTCAGCTCCAAAGGTGTGGTGTCTACCACATGAGCCGGATCGTGGATGTACTTCCGGAGGACCGATACATGAAATACATTGTGTACACCCGATAGGTTCGGAAGTAACGCAAGTCGATACGCTACCGGGCCTACACGCTCCAAAACCTCATACGGTCCAATGTATCGGGAGCTCAACTTACCCCGGATCCCAAATCTTCTAATCCCCTTGGTCGGCGAGACTTTCAAGAAGACATGATCTCCAATCTGAAACTCCAAGTCTCGTCGCCGCTTGTCAGCATAACTCTTTTGCCTACTCTGGGCTGTGAACAAACGCTCTCGAGCAATGCGAACCTTGTCCTCTGCTTCCTGGAGCACATCTGGGCCTAAAGCCAATCTCTCGCCAACTTCACTCCAATGAAGTGGTGATCTACACTTTCGTCCATAGAGTGCCTCGATAGGTGCCATCTTGATGCTTGCTTGATAACTGTTGTTATAAGCAAACTCCGCCATCGGTAGATGCTGCAACTATCCTCCGTGAAAGTCTATCACACAGGCTCGAAGCATATCCTCAAGAGTCTGTATAGTGCGCTCAGATTGCCCGTCACTCTGGGGGTGGAAAGCTGTACTGAAGTATAAGCGCGCACCCAAAGCATCTTGTAAGCTCATCCAAAAGTGAGACACAAATCGGGGGTCTCGATCTGATACTATAGAAGTAGGTACCCCGTGCAGTCGCACAATCTCATCCAAGTATACCTGTGCGAGTCTCTCACCAGTCCAAGTAGTGTGAATAGGTACGAAATGTACTGATTTCGTCAGCCTATCCACGATCACCGAAATAGCATCATGCCCGGCCTGCGAGCGGGGCAAACCCATCACAAAGTCCATGGTGATCTTCTCCCATTTCCACACCGGAATCGGTAAGCTCTGCAATTTTTCCGCAGGAACTCGGTGCTCAGCTTTCACCTGTTGGCAAGTTAGACATCTAGCAACAAACTCACCAACGTTCTTCTTCATCTTGGGCCACCAATAAAGCAACTTTAAGTCCTTGTACATCTTGATGCCTCCCGGATGTATAGCATACGGTGCTCGGTGTGCCTCTTGAAGAATTTCTTCTCTAAGTGCCGATTCCGCCGGTACACAGATCCGTCCACGGAAACGCATCAATCCAACACCTTCCACAGAAAAGTCACCGGTGCAACCATCAATCATCTTAGCTCGAATCCTTTGCAACTCCACATCGGGGACTTGCTTTTCTTTAATCCTTTCCACCAGTGTAGGTTGCACCACCAAAGTCATCAGTCTCAAGGGTGTATCAGGAGCCACCACCTCCAACTCCAACCGCTTCATCTGCTCGATCAACGGTGGTTGAGTAACCACAAGCATCACTAAGTTTTCCGTCGATTTCCTACTTAGCGCATCCGCCACCACGTTAGCCTTGCTCGGATGGTAAAGAATAGTCAAGTCATAATCCTTGAGTAGCTCCAACCATCTGCGCTGCCTCAAGTTCAACTCCTTCTGAGTGAATAAATACTTTAAGCTTTTGTGATCCGTGTAGACCTCACATCGCTCACCATAAAGATAATGGCGCCACAGTTTCAAAGCGAAGACTACGGCCGCCAACTCCAAATCATGCGTAGGGTAATTCCTTTCATAATCCTTCAGTTCGCGAGAAGCATACGCGATCACTTTTCCGTCCTGCATAAGAAAACAGCTCAATCCATTAAAAGAAGTATCACTATAAACCACATACCCTGCTCCAGCAACTGGTAGGGTCAGGATTGGGGCGGTTGTCAATCTCTGCTTCAACTCTTGGAAGCTCCTTTCACACGCATCATTTCAAACAACTTGGTGCCTTTATGCGTGAGCCTCGTGAGGGGAGTGGATAACCTCGCAAATCACTCAACAAACCGTCGGTAGTAGCCAGCCAAGCCAAGAAAACTCCGAATCTCGGTGACACTCGTCGGCCTCGGCCAATCCTTGATGGCTTCAATCTTCCTAGGATCCACAGCTATACCTGATCCTGAAATCAAATGGCCCAAAAACGCCACCTCTCTGAGCCAAAACTCACACTTCTTCAATTTGGCATAGAGCTCCATTTCCCAAAGCACTTGAAGTACAAGTCTCAAGTGTTCCTCGTGATCTGCATCACTTCGGGAATGGACCAAAATGTTGTCGATGAATACTATGACGAACTTGTCTAGATAAGGCTTGAAAATACGGTTCATTAGATCTATAAAAGCTACCGGGGCATTAGTAAGCCCAAATGGCATAACTGTAAACTCATAATGTCGATACCGTGTTCTAAAAGCCGTTTTCGACACATCCTCGGGTTGATCTTCAACTGATGGTATCCCGACTGTAAGTAGATCTTGGAATACACACTAGATCCCTGGAGCTGATCAAATAAATCATTAATCCTCGGTAATGGATACTTATTCTTGATCGTGACTTTATTAAGTTCACGATAGTCCACACACAAGCGAAGCGATATATCCTTCTTTTTGACAAATAGGACCGGTGCTCCCCAAGGTGACACACTTGGTCGCACAAAATCTTTGTCCAGAAGATTTTGCAACATGCCTTTAGCTCCTTCAATTCTGCTGGTGCCATCCTATAGGGCGCCTTCGAGATTGGAGTAGTCCCGGGAACGAGATCTATCACAAACTCAATCTCCCTATCAGGTGGCATGCCTGGAAGCTCTGCTGGAAATACATCTCCAAACTCCCGTACTACGGGAATATCCTCAATCCTAGGGGCGTCTGCATCGCCCTGCAACACAACAGTAGCCAAATAGGTTACGCAGCCTCTGCTGATCAACTGTCTAGCTCGAGAGGAGCTAATCGTCATCGCAAACAGCGAACTCTGGCATCCTCGGTACACAACCTCCGTCTGCCCCGGCTTTCTAAAAGTCACCGTTCGATTCTTGCAATCGATAGTGGCGAAGTACTTGGCTAACCAATCCATACCTAATACTACATCAAACTCTCCAAGTTTGCGCAACGCCAATAAGTCCGCGGGCATGATCCAATCCCCTACTTGAACAGGGCAACTTGGACAAATCTCTCTAATGTCTAAGGAGTGGTCGGGAACTGTTAGTTATATGCCCTATAAGCCAATCTTGTCATAACATAAAGGGTTAATATCAGTGTACTTTTCTTTTATGATTAAATCTGGCATTCTTCATTCATATTATTGCCAAATGTATATTTATGAATCGCCCATAGAATTAATAGTAGAAGAATTAACTTTCTAAGAAGTTAGAAATTTGAGACATATATTCTTCTGTAATTAATTCTTAAATGCTCATGATCATAGGATTATCACGAGGGCGGTGGTAAATCCAGATAGATCAGTGTATGTTGTACTTCCCTTATGGGATGATGAGTCTCAAGTCATTAGTGTGGTGACACTAGAGTAAGCATACAGGTGAATGTTGGAGAACAATTTCACTGAGCGTGACCAACTATAAACAATCACATGGATGTCTACTCACTCGTCAGTGAATTGTTCCATACTGTAGTAGTGTGAGTGATTCTTTGATCTGAGGCACCATGGTTATCTTGCATGTGGGTTATTGTAGTTTGACTGTGTAAATACTTATACCCTAATCATGGGTTAAGTCAACACATGTTGGCTGCAGTGGGTCATACGTGGAGGTAGGTGTGTGTCAAGATGGAATCTATCACCCTCGGTAGAGAGGTAATTGTCCTCTACTATCTGTTTTACAAGATATAAAAGTCCTTGGCCAAGGCCGTATGATTTTATGGAAAAGAGTTTCCATATTGTTAATCAGATGAGACATATGATTGAGTAATGGGGTTTGACGAGTAATCCATAACCTCAGCTCAATCGGGACAAGTGATAGAAGGATTTTATCACACGGTAACTACATCTAGAGGTTCCGTCTATTATTAATTCTACTTGGATTGCCGCGATATACTGCTAGGCGTCACTCTTGGATTGTGGGACCCATAAGAGTAATTAAGATAGTTAATTACACTCAGTTGGGAGAGCCAAAAATATTTTGGTCCATCGAGAAGAGTTCCGATGGTGACATTAAAAGAGTTTACTGTCATATCTCACTACCAGGTAGAATTGAACCTATGTGGTCACACACAATAAAGGCTGCGTGTGATCTAGTACTTGGAGAATTAATAGAGACTATTTTGCTAAAGTTGTAAAGCAAGAATTTATTTGCTAAGGTGGTTAGCAGAAACTCTAACTTGCAAAAGATGAAAATTGTATGGAGTGACCTAATACTAAATTTGATTTAGTATGAGAGCTTATGTGCAATAGTTGCAACAACTTATGAAGTGATAGCTCTCTCTCTCTTTTAATTAATCCTTGTATTAATATGTTGGGAGGTGAAGACGAGTAGGGAGAAAAGAAAGAGAATGAAACCGTGCATAATAATTGTACTATTAATGGAAAAGAAAAGAGAACGCTCCTTTTCTTTTCTTCTCTTTGCCTCCATGCATATTAATTGAGAGGAGTTAATTTTCCTAATGCACGTTTCATTCTCTCCGTTCTTTCTCTCATTTCCAAACAAAGAGAAACTTTAATTGTAGTGTAATTATAGTGAAATGAACGTCTTATTATGAGAACGCTCCTCTACCTCTATCTCGTCTCTCTATATTTGGCTTCACCTTTAAATAGAGCATCTCCCAATGACGAAAATATAGGTGATTTGAAGTAGAATACAAACAAAGAGAGAAAGCTTTTCAATTATATAGAGCTCTCTTTTAATCATAAGAGAGTGGTCTCCAATATTAATTAGTCTCTATAGTTAATCCTCTTCAAATTGCTAGCACAATTTTGAGGATTAATTTTTCTCCACATTAACACAAGAAATCACGAAAGGAGTTTCAAGATTACACTGTGATTGTGTGAAGCACAGATCCCGGAGCAGCCTTGTGTGGATACACGTAGAGGCCGAACACTTGTGCGGCTCAAAGGACTAGAAGTTCAGATCCAAATCAACTGTGAAATAATTTCGGTAATTTGCACAGGTTGAAATTCGAACCCTTCTTCTAATTAGATTAGAATAATAATTTTTGTGTGTCACACGAGATGATCTTGGTACATATATATACTAATATCATAAATGTTATGATATTAAAGAATACATGATTGGATCATATTTTATAAATAAAAAAAATTATTTCTGCTGCATTAAATGCATAAATGCACATGTAGATGCATACATTTCCTTACAGGAACAACAACACGTCCCGGATGCAACAAGGAAACAAGTGGGATGCCATGCAACTCGACAAACAGCCAGTCTATAAATGAATACGATGCACCGGTATCAAATAATGCTCGTACTCGAATACCATAAAGTAAAATTATACTTGCGACCACATTCTCGGCTGCTGCCGCCTCCTCAGTCTGGGCCACATACATGCGCCCGCTCGGGGCCGGTCGTGATCCCTCCGTCTGCCGCTGAACAGGTGGCTGCCCAGCCTGGTGGTGAGCAGAAAGTGTCCCCTGACTGGGACCTGGTGATGCTGGTGCAGATGCCGATGATGGCGCTGGCGCCGAACTCCTCGGGTAGTCCGACTGGAAGTGGCCCTCCTGGCCACACAAGAAGCACCTGCCCAGACTGCGTGAACACTGTCGTGGATAATGAGGACCACCGCAGATCACGCAGCGCGGAGCCTGACGACGATCAGGTCCTCCTCACTGAGTAGATGAGCCACGTTCCCGCGACTGGCTCCGGCTCCTGGGGTGCCTCGGCGACCTCCGTGAGTGCATCTGGCTCGCACCCTCAGCTGCGGGCCTCTTGCCCTTCCCCTTCTCCAAGCCCTTGCGACGCTTCTGAAGGTTTGCCCCTCCAGCCTCCACAATGAGTACACGGTTCACAGCCTCCCGGTAGGTTTGGAGGTTGGAGGACTGCACGAACCGGAAGATCGAAGGCCGCAATCCACGCTAAAAAATGCGGGCCTTGTCCTCGTCATCTCGTACCACAAAAGGTTCACAGTGGAGTAGCCGAGAAAACTCCCTCTCGTACTCAGCCACTGTCTACTCTTCCTGGCACAGGCTGCGCAGGTCCTGCTCCATCTTCCTCTTGATGCTGGTGGGGAAGTAGTGTGCCAGAAGAAGCTTCTTGAACCTCGTCCAAGAAATCACTGCAAAATCAGTGTTGGGGTTGTCCTGGATGTCCAACCACCATCTGTAGGCCTCGTCGTCCAAATGATGTGTGGCGAGCCACACTCGATCCCTCTCCTCGATAAAGGTGTCCCGAAATAGCTGCTCCATATGCATCAGCCACTTCTCAACAATCCAGTGGTCGACCTTCTCACCATCAAAGATCCTCGGGCTACACCTCCTAAACTCACTGAGGCGCCCCATAAGTCGATCCCGCTCGGCTCCCTAGGCCATCACAGGGAAAGCTGCCCTCGCCGCAGGTATCTGAACCGGTGGTACTGTAACCACCCCCTCCCGAGGTGCGATCTCGGGCGCCGCACGTGAAGAACTGGGCGCGGGGGATTGCGCCCTCAGCGCGACGTCCACAACGGGCGCTGGTGGTGTGGGAACCTGAGTCTCTCTAGAAGCTGCCGCCTGCTATAGCAAGAGATCCTCCAGGTGCTTCATCCGTGCCTCCTGCCGCTGTGCCACCTCGGCCTGTCACTGAGCGGCCGACGCCTGCTGTGCTACAAGATCAGTGAGGACCGCAAGCTGGGACCTCAAATCGCGGACCTCGCTAGATCCGGAAGTAGCGGAGGTCTCAACCTCCTCGAGGTGTGCCACATCATCCGCTCCGGCAGATTGAAAGCGTATAATCGGCATCGCCACTACAAAACATAAAAGCGCAAGTTAGTAAAACCCACGCTATCGCATCCCCGCTCAAGGTAGACAAAACCCAAATCTTGCGAAAGTAAGGAAATGTTCTTCACTACTAACTCCCGATGTTACGTTGTCGGCCGCCAACGTAACCCTCCGCGAAGTTAGAAGCCATACACTCCAATCAACTCTAACTTTTTAGAGTTATCATAAAACCCAATCGAAACACTTTCGCTTACAAGTCAAATAGATCTCGTCTCTCACGAGCCTATATCCTATAGTCCAACTGGTCTAAGGTTTGCTAGGTCCACTAAGACTCAACCCTAGGCTCTCATACTAAACTAATCTGTCACGCCCCGGGACCGGCGGAGGCCCTTCCGGTAGCGCGTCCAGACCGGCCATATATCAACACATATCAACCGTCTACAACAACAGCGAAAAATAAAGCCAAAAGTAATCTACAACTAGAGATATCAGAGCAAGAGTAGATCTATCATCTGTAACAAGGTGGAAGGAATATACTAAACAATAAAAGTGAATCATAAAGTTACACAATAACCATCTCCAAAAAGGAGTACACAAAAGGGGGGGCACTACACATGGATACAACTCTCAACCTCTCCAAAAAGAAAACAACAAGAGGTAGACCACCTATCAACGCATCCCTCGATAGCAAGCTAGCTCGAGGCAATACCCTTTCCGCGGTCCCTAGCCTCTCCCGGCGTGGAAGGCTCTGAAATAAGACATAAAACAGAGGGCGTGAGAACTATAATTTATAGTTCCCAGTGGGCAATTACTGACCTCAGCTTAATGCACTACTAGCCCCCAGAAGAAAAGGGTAAGTATGGAAATGACGATAATAATAATAATAAACCGTAAGTGAAAGAGCAAGTATTGTTTGCTAAATTTACTATGCCATAAACCATAAGATGTCAATATATTGTACATATATTCTATCAAGATGTAGTATATCCAATGCATGACTACTATGTCCCAACGTGGCAAGCAAGTAGATAACATGATCCATTCTATCAATATATGATGATTATGCTCTATCATGGCAACCAAGTATACTATGATGCAACAGGCAAATTATCAAGTATACTACATGTCTCAACACTATGCTATAAGCATGTCAAAGTAATCCAACTACTAATCCTATCTAGTAGTGATTGTAATTTTCCGGTTCAATATCATTGTTTAATCATGTTCTAGGACCTACATAAATGTAGTAGCTTGTGCCACCTAAGAGTCGGTTGTAGCTCCAGCATTCCCAATCTAGGAATGAGTCTATCTCTCACGACTCCGTAGGTTTCTCGATACCGCACGAGCGAGTATAAGTCGCGTAGGCCATCTCCGGAGTGCCGGCTTGTAGGGAGCGACCCTCACAAGCATGTGCGAATGAGCACAAATGGCAAGCAAGCGTAAACATCGTCTCAAGTACCCAATCCTCATGTCTCTAACATGGTAATAGTCACTAGCATCTCAATGATCTAGCTCTAAGTCACAATGTGAAGTCCCAACATTCACTAAGTCTAGTGCCCCTTTATGACACTTAGATATTTCGATGTTCAAGCATGTTCCAATTCTCTCAATAGCCCTATCCGCTAGGTACACCATAACCTAAGCTCAATGTCGCTTAATGACATTAGCTCTCTAATTTGCATGCCAATCTAGTCCAATGCCCCTTTATGGCATTATAATAGTTCCATATCCAACTAGGGTTCAAGTCCAATGGCACTTTACATATATCAATTCTATTATATAAATAGGAACCCAAGTCTCCCATAAGAATGCTAATGCACACATAAGCCTCACATGCAAGTTCTTTACTTCAAAGAGGTCCGAAAATACAATATATGTAATATAGGCATTTTACGCATTCTAAAATTCATAAATATTACATCTAACATGATTATGCAAGATTTCTTATTTTACAAAACTCAAATCATCACAAATGAGATTTTCTTATTGTGTGGCTAGGTCAAACCCACCGAAGCATTTCGGAATCCTTCGTAAACTCAAACAAAGTTGTCCCCAAGTCCACTAGCACCTTAAAGGTAAGGAAAGAAGAGAGAAACGAACGTTACGAACAATCCCTAGCTCGATCTTTAACCGTCTCAAGAAAATGGCCAAAACTCACATTCAATGAAGAAATCTCTTCTTAAGCTCTAAAAGAGGGCTAGAACCCTTCCAATCTAACCTAGAGGAAGGTTCTAATCCAAGAGATTGAGCTCCAAAACCCCTAGATCCAAAAATGCCCAAAATCAACCCTAGGTTTCCATTCTAGGGTTTCATCTCAAAGAAATCTTCAAAAACCAAATCTAAAGAAAAATATCTTGCTACTAACCTTTTAAAGGCTTCAAACAAGATTCTAAGTCCTCCAACTTTAAAGATCTTTCCTCAACCAAGCTTCAAATCCAAGCTCTAATGGTGGAAAAGCCTCCAACAAGCAAAAGAAGCAAAAAGAGAGGTTTAATCCACCAAAATCCAAGTTAAAAGAGGATCAAATCCAAATGGAAGGCAAGGAGGAGCTTCTCTTACCTTGTCTCCACTGATCTCAGCACGGGAGAGAGCCCTAGGGGCATGGGTGGTAATATAGAAGGCCACAATTATAAAAACACCCTTGCAGTTCAAACTACTCAAAATCTGCCATAGTGTACCGGTACACGGGAAAGTGTACCGGTACAAATCCCGCGAAAATGCAAACCTGAGCCTCGGGTTGGCAGAAAAATAGAATGTACCGGTACAACCATAAAGGTGTACCGGTACAAATCATGTACCGGTACAACCAGCGACGTGTCACCGGTTTCACCATATGCAGAGAGCAATCCAAGGGTAGCCTAAGTCCATCTCTTTGATGACTTTAGCGCTACATAAAATACTACAAATCTCGGGATACGAGCCATAGGTCGAAACACTGTCAACGACCCACCAGAAAATCTGAAAAAATTCAGAACACAGTTCAAACACTCGAACCTCGCAATTTGCAAAGGTCCAGTGTGTTACAGGTACCCACTATGAGGGGAGGCATGTTTACATGTTCTCACCCCCCGCCCCCATTACAGGTGACGTCGTTGGTCCTAGTGGGACAGTTCGTGAGGAGCGAGTCTAGCTACCGATAGTGCCTCCGTCCCGTTGTTCGGTTATTCCCTAAACTTAGCTTCGTTGAATAATTGACTTAGACAATTGAATGGTTCAGTATTTTTGTATTTGACTATGTGGAATTTCAATTGGATATGAATGTAATAACGCATTTGGATTTCTATGAAATGAAAATGGTTTTCTACCCTTCGTGGTAGCGTGTTTTTTTTAAAAAGAAGAGGTTTTCGTGTGGGAAACAGCTTTTAAAAAGAGTTTTCTCGTGATTTTCCTAACTTAGTATTTCAAAATAAATTTCCGAGTAGGAAACCTTTCAACTGATAGTTGTAGTTTCATTATTATACTCTGAATGTGAATCCGTTGTGAATGGTGTATGAATATATGATTGTATGGATGTTGTATATTCAGTTGTGGTGGTTGTATACTGTGTATGTATCTTATACTTGTGTGACGCCGTGCAGATAAAGAGGAGACTCTGTCCGTGTGAATAGTGGACTCCCTGCATTTGTGGCGGATCTGGCATACCCTGGGGGTCAAGTTTTCAAAAAAAAAAAAAATTTAGACACTCCGCTGTGTTTTGGAACTAAAAAGGGACCCCGGGACGTGACAACTTTATCTCTCCCTCCTCCGCTCCCTCCTCGCAGTGACGGTGGCGACCTCAAGTGCTTATCCCACCTTTGTCGCCTCCATATATACAAGCTCCTCCATCGTGTCTGCATCGTGGTGTTCCTCACAAGCGAGAGAAAGATGACGAACATGACTCACTCATCATCATGGTCGCTTGGAGCTTGGCTGGAGATGGAGACGAAGGTAGCCGAGAAGGAGGGCAATGATCACTAATCGAGGATACTTTCGAAATATGTTCACGTGTGGGTTCGCGAGCATGGTCGATGATGGTGAGATTTTGGCGGCAATGAGAGAGGAAAATCTAACGGACGACACAATATTACACTATTTTAAAAAATACTATACTATTTGATAAGAAAGTTGTGCTATTTTATAGTTTATTTTACATATCAAATAGTACAATTTTCTTATTAAATAGTACAACATATGCTTAAATAGTATAATTTATTTAGGGTAAACTTCAAATACCATCCCCGTGGTTTCTCACTTTTTCACTTTAGTACGCTGTGGTTTAAAGTGTATTAATTTAGTACCCTGTGGTTTCTTTTTTTTTTCATCAGCTCCTCCGTTAGCATTTTGTTAAATTATATGCAAAAAACTTCATATACTCCACTTGGGTTTATCGAATATTCACTTTAATACATTTTAGTTTTAACTTTGTCCCTGATTTAATGAAAAAGAATTAGTAGAGAGGATAATAAAACGAGAAAAATGAAACCACAGAGTGCTAAATTAATTAATACACTTTAAACCATAGGGTACTAAAATAAAAAAAAAGTGTGAAATCACAAGAGTGGTATTTAAAAATTTTCCTTTTTTAAAAAATAGTGCAACATCACATCGTTCATCAAATATTCCTCTCTCACTACCGCTACAACCTCACCACCGCAGCCATACTCGCTAACCTACTTCGATAGTATCCTCAATAAGCAACTATCTCCTTCCTTTTCTGCTACCTTTGTCTTCGTCTTTGACGATGCTCCAAGCGATACCACCATCATCTCTACCATAGCGACCTCGCCGAAGAACATTGAGAACGACCACAGTGATGAGCAAGTCAAACTTTGTCGTCATTCTCTCGCTCATGGGCGAGGTACAAGAGGAGGGCGGTGGCAACAAGAGGGCGGTAGAGGAGTGAGAGGAAGCAAGAGGAGAAAGAGAGTAAGGAGAAAAAGAATAGGAGTATCTTGGTTAGGTTTTAAAAATATCGGTTCGAATATGTAAAAGTTAAAAAAAAATAGCTAGTTTTTGTAAAAACGTAAAACTAGTAGGATTTTTATGCAAAATGGTTAAAAAAAATAAGCTAAAAGTATTTTATAACCTTCTTTCTTCTAAGATGCTTTGGAGTAGTGTTTAGAACTGCTCCCTAGAAAGTGTCGAAGCTAGATATTACATTGATTAATTCTCACCACTATTTTATAGTGCCGAAGAAGAGAAATCCTAAAAAGCTTTTAAATTTTTTTAGATCCTTTAGTATACCAAAGGAGAGTGCACTTTTGCAATGCATTTTCAATTAGGCTTAAATCACTAAAAGTATTATCTATAAACTTATATTATTTCATAATAATTTTTCTGACCTAGCACAACGTCCTTGCTTTGAGAGTTTTTTTTTTCTCATTTAGATGGCTTGCTTACCCTCTCTCTCTCTATGTAACGCCCGTGTCCCCTGTCTTCTCTTCCCCTCATTGCATCACTCTGTCTTCCTCCTCTCTATAACTCATTCTTCTCCACAACCACCATATCCTCTCTTTCTCTCTATATAACTCCCGTGTCCTTCCTCTCCCCTTCTTCTCCCTGCGTCTCTCCGTCTTTCCCAATCTCTGTAACTCCCCATTCTTCTCTAACCACTACGAGTCTTTGCAAAAGAGACACCACACATCCTTTTTAATCCAAACCCTTACAAGCTTCAATCGAACAATCGACATAAACCGATCATTTCCTCATCAATATATCCAATGGTCGAGATCATACGAGATTTGTTGGAACTTTTTCCACGGTCCAGATCATACGAGAGTTATTGGCACTTTTTCCACCCGCTCTTTATAAACCCTCTTTTCTTTATATCTCTTGCACTCTCTCTTCTAGGATTTTTGCCTCTTCTATTCCCCCCGAAATCATAACTATACTCAAAGCGACGTCATGGAATGATCCCTTTCCGGATCGGCAGAGCCCTATACCCAAAGAGGGACTTCACCTGTTTCGTGAAGCGGCCGAAGGTGGTGTGGATCTAGTGGCAGAGGAGGATCCTCAAGCAGAGATTGAAGGTGCTCTCCACTTTGAACTATTTTATCAAGACCCTTGATAAGAACCTTGCTAAACTACTACTATTCTTTTTTTTTTATTTTAGAGATTTTGTTAATATAATTGCATCATCTTTATTGAATTATTATTAGTATTTATCTATCGTTGATCTCTCTCTCTCTACGAATGCTCAAGAAGTTTCAGCAAATCTCACCCATGGTTCAAAAACGCCTCAAATTGGTGATCGATCTAATTTTTGACTCTATAGATTGGATCCTTGAGGTAAGGAACAAGGCGTCAGATGTTGTTGGGGAGGTTCTTTACAAGTATTTTCACCAGAGGTTCAACATCATTGATAGGGAGGATCTCAACCTTTGGTACCCTTATTGCTCCTCTCTATAAGGGAGAACCCATAAATTTTGGACATGTCCTATAATTTATTTGTATGTTCAATTATTTACGTTATTCATGTTTCCTGTTTACTATTTACGTAGTGTCCCGGAATTAAATAGTATATATTACTTTTTACGGAATGATTGTCGTCCGTGATTTAATCGACACATTGGAAAACTATCGAGATAAGTTGGATTTAATTTGGATGCAAAATTGATATCACAATTAACTTAATTTCAGCTTGGGGCAGTTTTCTTATCTTGTGACTAAGACACATTGCACCAACCCAAAGCACCCTAAACTCAGGTTTTTGGAGTCTAGTGGGTGGCTGAACTGGACTTCTCCTTCTTCCTCTCTCTTTTCCTCTCTATTTTTTCCTCCTCTATTCACTTTTTCTCTTCTCCTTTCCCTGCTGCCAGCTCCTGCGCAGGACTTAAGTTGCAGCGAGCAACAACTTTGGAGCAACCAAGTCGCCAGCAGCTTTCTGCAAGCTTGCAGCATTGAGTTAAGAGTTTTGGGAGCTATTTGGATATGATTTAATGTTCCATTTTCGAAATTGACTGCTTGTACTTGTGTGGGGAGAAGGTGGAAGTTAGCCCATATCTTCCTTGAGCTGAAATTGAAGGTTAGTGGCCTAAATTTTAAGTTGATCAAGATTGGTTAAATGCTGGAATTTCAAGCTGATTTCATTCATTATCAGAATTCATTAATGTTCATATAAATTTTCTATAGGGACTAAGCTTTGAAAAGGTTGGGAGTGATCTTGACTTCGTCCTCTACTACATAGAATCTTGTTTGAATCAATTCGGAGGTAAAATGAATGAGAACTTCATTTTTTGTTAAGGTCAAAGACCGAAAAATTGTTTTTCGTCGATGCTGAAATTTGGACCTTTATCTTTTATTCGTGATGGAATTTCTTGGGGAAATATAGGTTTTTCTTGTAGTGGAAAGGCCTAAGATCACTTGTGGACAGGTACCAATTCCCAATTTTGCTGTTGGTGAGTTGGTGGAGCAAGAATGAAGTGCGATTCACTGCTGGCAGCTTAGAAGCAAGCAGCAGTAGCAGCAGCTTTAAGGCAGCAGCAGTAGTAGAAATGGTAGCTGGATTTTGGGGGAGAATTGATGGAAATTGATTAATTCCAATTAAACAATTGGGGCATCCTTATGAATCAAGTGTTGTATGGAGCTGGGGGAGAAAGTTATTGAGCTACTGTCACGCCCCCGCCCCGAAACCCCTATCAATTTGGCACGGTTCGGGCGCGGCGAACGGACGCCGAACGGACAGCACCTTCCCTACCCGCCCAATGCTCAACAATAGATCGAGTACAAGAATTTATCCAGGAATTTAAATTCTAAAAGTACACAATCGCAGGGGCACAAACAGTGCCAACAACAAAAAGCAAATAATCCATAAGATACACAAGTGAAATAAACAGAGAAATACTAACTATTACATTAGTTTGCATTCTTTTACATTCACATCTCTTTCCAAAATGAATACTTGATCATTTTAAAATACATAGCTCTCCAAACCTCACCTACATGAATCTCTCTCGAATACATAGGTGTGCTAATGCAAAAAGAAAAGCTACTACTCTACCAGGTCCTCACTGGTCGGGCGCGATGCCCTTGCCGCGATCCTCGCTCGGCAAACCTACACCTAGCACTAGAAATAGAGTGGGGTGAGAACTATAGGATTCATGTTCCGACCCAATCCTTACCTATCCATTTTCACCAAGTATTCTATATACACTAGGTTAACATTTAGAAGCATAAGAAAAAGGTATTACAATGCAATCCTACAATACAACATGCAAGAGATGCAAATCATGTTATTCTAAGACATAATAGAGAGTTCGGTTGCTTCGGGATGACACCCCCCACCTTTTCTTGTTGTAGAGGTTCTAGAAATGCCTCTCGCCGAACGTTACGACGAGGTCTCAGCCTCCTTGGTCCAAAACGGTATTCAATCGGCCTTATTTTGCCAATGGCTTTTCTCCCGCTCGACGAATTGAAATTCCGACTTCACCCCCGCATTTAGACACCTAGCAATTAGATTTAAATGCCCTCAAATGAGATCAATCTCATACTTTATCAAAAACTCCAATTCGGGTGCCCTAGGGTTCACATCTTGCCATTTGCACTAAGGAACCCTAGCCTCTAGCTATAATCCACCATTAATGATGCTAGGGGTCCATTTGACCTCATCTCAAGAGCCAAAACCCAAAAACCCTAAGTTCTACCATTAAGGCTCAAGAGCTTACCTCTAGGTTAGCTCCAAGGGGGAGGAGAGGAAGAGGAAGATGCTCTAAGCCTTCTCTAGCTTGATATCCTCCTTCTTCTTCTTCTCCTTCCTTTCTTCTTCTTCTCCTTCTTCTTCTTCTTCTCCTTCTAGAGAGAGAGAGGGAGAGAAATGAGAGAGTATGAGAGTGAGGGGGAGAATGAGATAGAGGAGAAGGCTCAGCCTCTCTATACCTCTCAACTAATGGCATTTTGCATAAAAGCCCCTCCACTATATTTCTCTCAACCCAGGCTGCCTGGGCAAATTTCGCGCAGAGGGACCGGTCTCTCCCTGCCTGGGACCGGTCCCTTGGGACCCTCCCAAGTTTGTGCGTTCGGGAACAGGTTCCTCAGGCCCAGGGACCGGTTGTATCGCGCGCTGCCGCAACCCTCAGTTCGGGGACCGGTCTCTCCCTGCTAGGGACAGGTCCCCGAGAGCAAAATCTGTCAAGTGCAGATTTTCGCATTTCTTGCTCTCGTGGACTCGACTCCAAAGCACTTTTTGTGTTTTTGACATCTTTAGCCTTTCCAAAGGGTACCTACTCGACAAATAGTCGATTCTGGTCGAAGTTCCACTCTCGAATTTCGAGAATTCACTTCCTTACAGCTACATTGTCAATGAAGAGGGCTTCAATTGAGGTAATTTTGTTGTAATGCTGAAATTGAGAGCATTTGATTTTATATTGGGAGTTTTGACTCCAATTCTCTTGTGTGAGATTCTTAGGAGTTTCTTGCCGATCCACACCTTTATGTTAGCCAAATTGATGTTGTCCCCAGCTGAACTTTAAGGTACATTGGCTCAATTGTTAAGTAAATTTGTTTCCAAGTCGAATTTACTTGCATAATCGACTTTCGTTAGAATTCTTACTCGGGTTGTGATTCCGTTAAATCCAGCAGGGAGTTTTGGAATCCGCCCTCACCTTCCTTTTATTTGGAGCTGGGAGAAAGTCAGCTGGGAGAAAGTGCTTGTGAAGTTTTAGTTTGGTCCGTAGTCGGATTAGCGTTCCAGGTGGGTTAATGTTTATCGAAATCGTCGGATTGACTTCTAAGTCATAGAATTGTCAGCATGTATTCTTGGCTTTGTTCATCATGTTTAGTAGCTCGAATTCGTAGATTTGCATGCTTTATATGAAATTCGAATTTGGAACATTATTTAATAATTTTAGATGAAGTTATATATATGCTGAACTAGGATTTGACTTAGGAGAAAACTCATAAACCTACACTATCATTTTTTCGAAAAGTAACCGAATTAGCTTCAGGAGTTGTTGTTCTCTTGTATCACCGTTGTTAGTACGAGGTGGATACCCAGATTAGTGTAGATTCAGATTACGCTCGTGTTGAGGAGCCGAATGTGTTGTTATAGTAGAGTTAGACTGTTTTGAACTGTCGGGTGTCGTCGGGACGGACGGTGGACCCGGATTTCTGTATTTTGCATCAGATTGTGCCGAGGGCCTGTGAGCCTTAGTTGTTAGACCAGTTTGACCCATTTGCATTGATTATAGCCTGTGTGAGCCTGATTGAGCTCGACAGAGACAAGTTTGCATACTCGGTTGAGTCGCGCCCACGAGTGCCGCTCCGAAGTGAGGCTTTTCTTGTGTTGATGTTGCAGCATTCCTGTTCGGACAGTTCTTGGACCGGCCACTCTCGTGGGTGGTCTGCGGTGTAGTTTAGATACAGGTTGGACGGGCCAGTTGGCAGTCCCTTGAGATTGGGTCAGTGTTGTTGAGTTGTAGATAGCGATGCATTCCTTTATCTACAGTGAGCCTGGTTTGGGATAGCGGTAGTATAGTAGCATATAGCTATAGAGTTTCTTCCAGCTTTACTATCCTGTGCATACCTTACTATAGACTTAGTGGGTGTGCCGTTGAGGTCAGCGACGGTACCCACTGAGGACTACTCTGTTTTATAGTAATTCTCACACTCAGTTGTTGACACCTTTTTGCAAAGCCTTCATCTGCGGCTGCTACTGTTGTGGATTCTGACCGTGGTAAAGGAGTCGCAAGCTAGATCCCTACCAGCCCTGGTCTTTTGCTAGAGGAGCACCCATCAGAGGTAGTTTTGGGGCTTATTTACATACTGTTATTGCTAGTGGTACTCTCTAGAGCGAGGTGGTTTTATAGCTTTTGTAGGTACAGGGGATCCTTTCTGTTTTTATATATATATTTCAGTTTTAGCAGCTCTATACTTCTGGTTGTAGCTATGATTTAGTTACAGGTACAGTTATCGTTTCGTATACACAAAAAATTTCTATATATACGGTGGGTCTGTTGGCGTGCCCAAAAAAAATATGGTAATCCAGGGCGTGACAATTTAATTTTAAAAATATGTGCATTTATCTTTTCTTATAGTCTAATAACTTTCTTGATTTTGAGTTTAATTATATAGATTGTTGAATAAATAAAGATAAAAAATCATTTTAATAGGTTTTTTTACCAATTCTTACAAACTATTTAAACTAATATTCTTCACTTCATATTTAGAATATTATTTTCAATGTATTTAATGAACTATATATTTCAGACTTATTTCTTCAAATTATTGTCGATGATCAACGAACTAAAAAAATTATTGCTCCTATAATATGTATCTGCCGCATGGTGATTTACGGGTGTGAAGTATGTATTATGGTTTAGGGGGAGAATCATGTAACCATTGACATGGGATTTGAAAGTTAAAAAACAAAAACAAAACATGGCTGAAATTAAGTTCAGGCACTAACTAGTAGTAGGTCAATTCATAACTCCCTGAGAGGACAATTTTACGCAGAGAGGGAGAGAGAGCGAGAGAGAGAGGGAGATCTCGCTCGGCATTACTAAAAAAAGGTAATCGATTCATGGCGACGAAGCGGCGACTCGCGAAAAGCCTCCCCTCCCTGATCGCCAAGCACCGCCGTCTGACCGAACCCGACCCGGAACCGCCCGCCTCCGCCGCCGCGGCAGGCCTCCCTCTGGAAGCGCTGCTGGAGCCCGAGCCGTCTCTCCCTCCCCTCCTCTCCCTCCCGCTCTCCCACCTGTCGCCGGCGCCGCCGGCCGCCCTGGCCCGCTTCGTGGGCGCCCACCTGCCGTCGCCGTCGTTCTCCTCCGGCGACCTCCTCCGCCTCCTGCGGCGCCGCCTCCGCCACCACCCGCGGCTCTCCCCCTACGACCTCCGCGTCCTGCTCTGGGCCTCCTCCTCCCTCGACTCCTTCCGCCCCGACCACGCCCTCTACTCCTTCCTCGCCCGCTCCCTCGCCTCCTCCGCCCGCCCCGCAGCTAACGCCCTCCTCGTCTCCGCCGCGTCTCTCTCACCC
>NW_017893467.1:0-17256 GCF_001540865.1 Ananas comosus
TGAGGGAGATTTGAAGGCCGATTTTGGTGGCCTGGAATGAGAGGACATTGGCATATACGTGGCTCAGTGTTTGACATTGCCAAAGTGAAGCCGATGATCAGGTGCCATGCGGGCAAGCTTCAGAGTCTCAGTGCCCGGGTGGAATGGGATCAGAATGCACGATGGAATTTTGTTGTTGGTTTGCAGAGCGCAGGGTGGCCTATGATGTCAATTTGGGTGATAGTGACCAGACCTGCACCAAGTCTGCCCACTTCTGGCCGGTTCTGACTACTCTGGTAGATAGACAGGTTGCGCAGCTGACTTGGAGAGACTTTTAGCTGCACGGCGTGCCTGTGTCGTACGTTTTCAGACAGGGACCCGAGTTTGTATCCTCAGTTATATGGAGGAGTTTACGAAAACAGCTTTGGGCAGTCAGTTGCATTTCAGATAGCTTCCACCACAGACAGAATGGTCAGTCAGAGCGACCATTCAATCTCTTGAGGACATGCTGAGAGCCGTGCGTCCTGGTTTTGGAGGAGGTTGCATCGAATGTGAACTAGTCGGTTTGCGTCAACAACAGCTATCAAGCGAGGCATCCAGATGGCTCCGTTTGAGCGTTGTATGGCGCAGGTTCATCCCTTGTTTTGGAGCGATGTGGGTGAGAAGGACACTCGACCAGAGATTCTACAGAGGCTGAGGATCAGAGTCGTTCGAAGACATCTTTTGACAGCCCAGAGCCGACAGAGGAGTTACGCCGATACCCGGAGACGAGACTTAGAGTTTCAGGTTGGAGACCATGTTTTTCTTAAAGTCTCGCCGTCCAGAGGGATACGCAGATTTGGAGTACGTGGAAAGCTCAGTCCGCGTTTTGTTGGGCCCTTTGAGGTATTGGAGCGTATTGGACCGGTCGCTTACAGGATAGCGCTACCACCGCGACTTGCCGGCATTCATGATGTGTTCCACGTCTCGGCTTTGAGGAAATATGTGTTTGATCCCTCCCACGTGATTGACTTCACTCCACTTGAGATTGGTGAGGATCTGAGATACGAGGAGCGACCGTTGCGGATTCTTGCTCGGGAGACGAAAGAATTGCGCAATCGGGTCATCCCGTATGTAAAGGTGCAGTGGAGCAATCATGAGGAGCGGGAGGCGACTTGGGAGCCCGAGACGGTGATGAGGGAGGCCTACCCCTACTTGTTCGAGTCCTGAGTTGAGGTACGTTCCAGTTTCGCGGACGAAACTCTTTGTAGAGGGGGAGGGTGTGAGACCCAGTTTCTGTCAGTGGGGACTTGTCGACAGCTCTGGAGAGTGTCGAGACAAGCCCGAGTTGCGTTGGCGTCAAATAGACGCGAAACGGACTCCGTTTGACGCGAGGGCAGCATTCTGTGTGAAAATCTGCGAAATTGCAGGATTTTTACTCTGTTGTACCGGTACAAGGTTTGTGCTGTACCGGTACAACCATCATGGAAGACGCTTGCTGTACCGGTACAAGGGTCCATTTGTACCGGTACAGAGCGTGCGACAGAACTCAGATGCTCTCGGGTTTGGCCTTGTACCGGTACAGCAATCCGTGTACCGGTACAAGGGAGTTGGTGGAGGGCTAAATCAGTAAAATTCCACCTCGTTCATGTCACCCTCTTTCCCTCTCTCTATTTATCTGTGGATTGAGCTGAGAGAGAGAGTTTTCACCATCTCCTCTCCCTCTCTCTCTCACTCTAGGCCGGTTGGGAGCACGGTTGAGGACTTCGTCGCCGACGTCGCGCCGCGAGCCGTTCGAGCGCACGTGTTGCCGGGGCACTGCGAGGAGGCCGGGCGAGGGTGCGTCTTCGCCGTTCCTGTCGCCGCACCGCCGTTCATCGCTGTTGAGGTAGGTAATTTGGTCGCAATTACCTCGAGTACCTCAACCATCTTCAAACCGAGCAATGTGCTGATTTTCACAGATTTCCTGCGTCGACTGTTAGTATTTCGGCTCGTTCTCCGCGTAGGAGCGTCGGATCGCGACGAAACTTGGTTCATTGGATTCTAGACTGCGAGAGGATTCCATAGAGCCCTCATTTGCAATTTTTGGGCAAGGTTAGCTTGGTCGAAACTGAACTTTTCTCAGCTGCTGTGAACGGGGACTGAATTGTGGACTTTTGTCGTTTTAGCTTGGCGTTGGCTTGGCGACCGGACTTAGAGATCCCCGATTGGTCCAGCAGAGTTCCTTCTAGGCCGAGGCTTCGTTTGCTGCCAGGAGATAGCACTTTAGGTGGGTTACATCGGTTTTACTCCTAAGTGTTATTAGTCGACATGTATAAATCGTGATTTCTACAATAGTTTAGCTCAAATTCATGGATTATTGTTAGAATGTAAAATCTGAACTTTCGAGCATATTTTATCAAGTAAATATATTATACATGTTGGACTTGGAAATTGAATTAGGAGAAAACCTGCGATTTGGACCTGTCACCAGTTTTAACTACCTGATTTAGCTCCAGGAGCCGTTAGAAAATTGTACTGTCGCAGTTTCTTCGAGACGAGTACTCCAGGTAGTTTAGAATGTATTTACGCTCGTGCTGGTTTGCCGAGTGGATTTTTACAGGGTTGTTCAGGTCGTTTCGGACTGTTGGGTGCTGTCAGAGTTGACGGTGGACCCGTATCGCCTTTTTGGCGTCGGATTGTGCCGACGAGGGCACGTTACCTGTTGGTTGTTAGACCATTTTGAGCCGACTACTTGACTTATTCTTTTTTGTTTTTTTTTATGATTTTGTCATATTTCCGTATAATTTTTTTTTCTTTTTTAAAGTCTATCTTAATTTTATGGAGAAATTAATACTGCTTCCACCACTTGCGCTATTACATGGCCGTGTTTATTACTACTACTCATCCTGCTACTGCTACATGGCGACATTGTTTACTCTTTTCTATAATGATTTCTTTATAAACTTTTTTTATATCTATTTTTATTTTTTTCCTATGATGATTTTTTATATATGAAATATATATTCTTTGCATATCGACTTTTACTCTTTTATCGTTTTTTTTATACGATTATTTTTTCTATACTATATATATAATACACTATTTATAATACTACTCTATTCTAACCCATCACATCTATAATATACGTTCCCATAATTCTATATAAGATATAAACTCTTATGCCTACAGTGCGGGGCCTACAGAACAAGGGGCCCGTGCGGCTGTTTAGGCGGCATATGTTCTTTAAAAAGGACATATGCTTCGCAGTGACCATGGACATCTTTGTTGTTATGATGTTTGTCATCATATCTCGTCTTCTTTATTGATTTCATTTGCTCGAAAAATATGTATCAGTGTTTAGGGTTCATGTTTTGGTGTGCGTGACCGCTCCAGTTGACGATACATGTTTTCGAGGTTTTCTTTTTAGTGATGGACGACATTCCCCTCCTGCGGAGATTGTGCTAGTCAGACCATCCCGAGATCGAGCGCTGCGGGAACGGTGCTAGGACGAGTCGTCTCCTTCGTCGTCGGACATGGACGCCGAGACGTTTTATCGCCATTTTCTTATCCCGCACTCTTGATGACATTTGTGTTCATCAGGAGTCACCCGTGGCGGTTTTTGTTTGTAGCCAGTGGGTGATTCAGATGTCTTCCCTCGTTCCTATCTTCCTTTCGTCCTTCGTATGAGATGGCGATAGTAGGTGATATGATAGTACGAGATGTGATTGGTTGACATTCCTTACAGTTTAGACTGGGTTAGGTTAGCCCTGACATCTGTATGGGCAGGGACCCTGACACTTGTGTGGGCAGGGACGGGGCAACGCTGATAGTCCGAGATAGGTGTGATCGACCAGGCACCTCTCGTTCAGGTTGACCGTACTCGCTGTGGTTGCGTTTTCGTGTTCGGACTGAGGCCTCACCGTGAGCACCCGCGATGGGTTGGCTCATACGTCGCATAGAGACAGCTCGAGTTTGTCCGAGGTTGATCGGTNAATTAATTGAGCATCTAAGAGTCCTCTCGGCCGACCACCAACAGCGCACAACAATTATAGGCTAATTTAAGTAAAGCTTGGCTTCACAATTTTAGTCGCACAGGCTTCATTAACTTGGGCGCATATATATAGGGTATAGCTTTAAATTAGAGTCTAATTAGACCTCCGGTCTAATTGGACTTCTAAACACAACTCTAATATAATGTAATTAGAAATTAGATTCTGACTCATAATCTATATAGGCCAAATTAAATCTAAATTATATCTGTTGGTAGCCGAATTTACCGACCCTTGACCTGGTCAAAGATCCTCCTCGGAAAGCGCGTCGGGGTGAGGAACAGCTGCGGATAGTGACCCTCGAAGTTTGCGCCCTTCGACAGATCAAGTAATTCGGCTGACGAGAGATCGACCTAGCCGAGTTCGAAAATCTTTACTGTAGAATCGGTTCGGCTGGATGAGCCGAATGTATGAATTGTGCAGGGATCAATGTCGGCAGAAGAGCCGAATGGAAGAAGTACACAGTAACTGGTCGGCTGAAAGAGCCGAATAAATAAAATACATAATGACTGATCGGCTGAAAGAGCTGAATGCTTATATATATATATATATATATATATATATATATATATATATATATATATATATATATATATTAATAAAACAAAGTGTGCTTGAAGGGCATACAAACTCTACTAATATGTAGTTTACAACAGAATGATGCCCGTGGGGCAGACAGACTCCAGGGTTCTACTTAAAATCTACTCCTAGGAAAGCAGTAAATGCGAAAAAGAAAAGATTACATTTAGACTGCTCCTAGAAAGCAATAAATACATGAAAGAAAAGATATGAAAATGCGGTGGTCTTCTCGTTCAGGGAAGAGAAAGACCCCTATTACAGGCTTTGAAGTTACTATTTATAGTGATGTCTTCTCAGCCCATATTATTGGTCGGTTGAAACTAGTGGGGGGAGTTGTGAGATCCCTGGTGTTTGACTGTGGAGGCTTGTCGACAGCTCTGGAGAGTGTCGGGACAAGCCCGAGTCGCGTTGGCGTCAAATAGACGTAAAACGGACTCCGTGGGACGCGAGAGCAGCCTTCAGCGAAGAAATCTGCAAAATGGCAGATTTTCCTGCTGGCTGTACCGGTACAGCCAGCGAGGTGTACCGGTACGCTATACTGGCTGAGTGCGTACTGCTCTCGGGTTAGCTTCCTGTACCGGTACGCGATCCCGTGTACCGGTACACGGGTACGCGATCCCGTGTACCGGTACACCAGAGTAGGTGAGGGGCTTTTTAGTATTTTCACCTTGCCTCGTTTGTAGGTGAGGGGATTTGTCGGCGTGCCCGGGGATTTGTCGGCGTAGGTGAGGGGATTTGTCGGCGTGCCCGGGGAACGTGTAATCCGAGGCGTGACAGGAGTGGTTGTAACCATGATTATGGAAGTTACGCCCACTCCTCGTGAAAGTTACGCCTCCACTTTTCAGCCGTTCCCGTCTAAACACTCTTGACTTTCATGCGCTTTATTGCCGACTCCTAGTGTACCACGTGTCCTTATTTCTTTAGCTCATACGTAGGCTAAGTCGGCGTGTTAATTTCAATTTTGGCATCAACAATGTCCTCCCAATAGTCTTTCGAATAAACATTCGAATGACTATTGGTGCCAAATCGACTGCTCAAATGACACAGCCGAGACCCAAGCTTTAGTTTCGCTGGTCTTGGCCGGCTTAAAGAAAACGGCTCTTTATCGTTCCAGCCGTATATATCTCGGCTTCATCAGCCGATTTTTTACTTTTACTCGATTGGTTCGGCTCTTCTTGAATCGAATGTTCTTCTATCAAGGATTTCTCCTTGAAGAAAATGGCTCTTTACCAGCCGCATATACCTCGGCTTCATCAGCCGATTCTTCACTTTCACTCGATTGGCTCGGCTCTTCTTGAACCGACTGTTCTTCTATCAAGGATTTCTCTTTGCCTTTGCTTTGCTTTTTATATCGGCTCCATTGCAGCCGATTATCTTCACTTTCCTTCCGAAATTGCTCATATTGGGCAACTCGAACACCTAGATCAAATAGGTTAGAAAAATACTTATCTTCAAAATGGTCTTTTATCTTAAAATGAAGACCATTTAACGCCACTTTGGCGAACTCTGATTCCGGCATTCTCATAAAGCACCGGGTTTTGGCTATTTTGAAACGGTTCAAATACTCTTAGACCGTTTCACCTGACATTTGTCGGTATAAAGCCAAGTCGGCGACCGATAATTGTGGCTCCGACCTATAGAATCGCTCATGAAANAGACCATTTAACGCCACTTTGGCGAACTCTGATTCCGGCATTCTCATAAAGCACCGGGTTTTGGCTATTTTGAAACGGTTCAAATACTCTTAGACCGTTTCACCTGACATTTGTCGGTATAAAGCCAAGTCGGCGACCGATAATTGTGGCTCCGACCTATAGAATCGCTCATGAAATTTTCTTTCCAATTCGTCCAAATCTTAGACGGAATTGGCTGATAAACTTGTATACCAAGTAAACACCGTTTTAGTTAACGACGTGTTAAATAATCGAAGTTTCAAAACTGAGTCAGCGGCCGCTTCTCTACATTGGGCCGTGAACCGGGCTATATGCTCGACCGTATTCTCGGTCTCATTGCCCGAGAACTTGTTGAACTTCGGCATTTTCCAGTTTGCCGGATACGGATGCTCCACGTCGATGTTCGCAGGATAAGGAGATCTAAATACTGGCCGCATTGCCGGCCTTACGCCAACCCCGAAGGTATTTCGGATGGCTTCTTTAATCCGTGCGTATATTTCATTATTGTTTTCCTGCAAAGGAACCTGTGCTTGTACTACATTCGGTCCTTGCGGTAGACCGAAATTCGGTATAATAGGGTTAACTCCTTGCATATTCGGAGCCTGCCCCCCAACCCTTACGCCTACGTTTTGGGGCTAGTAAGTTGGTAAATGTCACGCCCCGGGGTCCCTTTTAGTTTAAAACATAGCGGAAAAGCGTCTGAAATTTTTTTTTTTTTTTTTTTTTTTTTTTGAAAACCTGACCCCAGAGTATGCCAGATCCGCCACAAATACAGGGAATCCACTGTTCACACGGACAGAGTCTCCCCTGTATTTGCACGGCGTCACACAAGTACAAGAAGTAACCCAGGTACAACCACAACCAAATGAACATACAAATAACCAACAACTATATATTCATATACCATTCACATCACAGGTTCACATTTATATAATCGATATTTAAACATAAATCCACAGAAAACCTTTTAAAAACAGTTTCCTACACGGAAACCTTTATTCTTTAAAAACGCTACCACGAGGGGTAGAAAACTTTTTATTTCACAAAATTCATTTATTACATTCACGAAAATCCATATTTTCAAATGTAATAAAAATACTGAACCATATAACTGTCTAAGCTATAACAACTGAAATACTAAGGGTAATAACTATACCGAAAAAACCTGGGTCGGAAGCTCTATCGTCCTCTACACACGTACCTCACGTCTCGTCCCACTACTCAACGCCCGCGATACCTGAAAAATGGTGGGGGAGGTGAGAACATGTAAACATGTCTCCCCTCCCAGTGAGTACCGCAAGCCGAAGAAGGCGAGGAGTACTTACTGGATCAGGAAGAACTATACAACAACATGGGTCAGTGGAAATAAACAAAGTAATGAGCAGATATACAATAGCAATAAACTGAAAGGAAGTAAGAACTATACTGAATAAACGGCTACCGCTACTGTAACTAGAACAGAAAGCATACATGAATATCTACTATAGTAGCAAGACAACTATAAGGTAAGATCTGTAAGTATGCATGCAACGACTGCTACTATAAACATATGCGTCAATGGGACAATCAGTCCAAAAGTACCCAATCTGAAACCAATGCTCTCTTGGTCAGCACCGCAGACCTCAAGCCAATGCCCTGGAGGTCCGCACCGCAACACCTCCCGACAGTACCACTGTCGCTCTAACATGCATATAACCCCTCTAGGGCTCACGGGTTGTCACCATTCAACCACTTTTCCGGAAAAGAACACTCCTTGCGGTGGATCAGACCGCCAGTGTTCGTGAAATGCAACGAGTATCGGGCGATCAATGCAATATGGTCAATGATCAACCGTCGGCAACCAGCCGACAATCCTGCCCCCCAGGGCCTATCGACCGCATAGGTCATCAACTGTAAAGAAGCACAAGAACCGACCACTCAGGTCAACTAGGATGGGACAACATCGACATCCTCTCAAACATATGCAAATACTGACTAATCAAGTCAACTGGGATGGAACAACTCAACATCCTACCCACAGTATGTAAATACTGATCAATGAGTCAACTACTGTATATATGCAAGAATCGGTCAACAAGTCATCTGAGTATATGATCTAGAACTACCGTCGGCCACTAGTCGACAATCCTACCCCTCAGGGTACACCGACCTCAAAGGTCATCAAACAACAAGAGTCAAGGAACAAACCGACTATTTACAGATATAAGATACAAGAACGAATCAACTAGGTCACCGATTTCACATAACATCACGAAACTGCTCTACTCTAAAAATGATACAGGATTTGCAGAATAGCTAAGTAGAGCAATAAAGAAACATGGTATCACATACAGATAGATTATACTCCTACACATAATACTAAGCATGGAAACGTCTGAGTAGAGTATAATCAAACAACGTGGGTGTAATGTAAACGATAGAGGTGCAAAGCTCAACATATAATATATGCATGGATAATGACAAAAGAACAAGGGTAAGAAACCATCACCGAGCGTGCACCACTGTACCAACGTCGGATCGAAGTACCCACCTGTACAACTGTCGCGCCTGTCTCCTGACTGAAGAAGAACGTCAACCGGACCTAAGGAGGGTCCACTGGGTTAGTGTCTAACCCACAACTAAGAAACCCTAAGAGCATAACCCACAAGCAATCCCACGGGGATCGGTTTCCCAAAACCGATTACCGTGACTCGCCGGAAGTCCCGAGAATCGCACCGGGACTCCGCCGGGACCTACTAACTGTCCCGGAAGGCACCGACTCATGCCACGAGTCATTTGCTGCCACTAAACACTTATTTTAGTGTGACAAGGCAGCAAACACAAGGATACACAACCAAACAACTATTGGTGTATAATTGTTGGGATCCGGGTTCCCGGAAGTGTCTATTTCGACACTGGAACCCACCGTCGCTCACCCGTCATTTCTGAACTCTCGAAATGATGCGAGTGACCAGCCAATAAGGCTCAGCGACCACACAATAGCTCACGAAGCACCGTCGGAATAATTCTGAACCAAAATCGCGTTCCGTCGGCAGATTTTGCCGACAAACGCACCGGAGATACATTTTCGATCTTCGCAAAGGTCCGGGGCCTTGGACCATCAGTCCAGAGGTCACCCACAGCTCACCCATACTGCCAACAGCAGCTACGACAAATCAAATTGCATAAAAGCCCGTCCGAATACCCGAAATCGCATTATTTCATGCGATTACGGCGCTTTTATGGTTCGTCTGCACAAACCAGAAGTGAATCAGCGAAGCTGAGACACCCGCTGATAGGTCTCGGCGTGCCGGAAGCCGTGCTCACCTTTCGGAGCAATTCCGGCCACTGTGGGATGCGCACGAGCGACACGAAGTTCAACTAAACAGCGCGCACTGAAACTAAAATGCATCTAATTAACTCATCCGGAGCTCGCTGACCCTAAATGAGGTGAGCATTGTGATCAGGACTGACTGGCGATCACCGTGCTCACCTCCGGGGGCATCGGAACAGCCCCGGGTCGCCGGAACAGTATACACAACCCCAAACAGTGCACAAAAATAGCAATACAAGCTTACCGGAGCTAGGCAGGGCTCGGGGTGGCCGGCGGCGGCCGGACAGCGGGCAGGCCGGCCAGGGGAAGGTGCTCCAGGTCAGAGGAGGCCGGGGCTCGCATTAACAGGCGACGGGAGGCGGCGACGACGGCGGGCATTGATGCCCTAGATGTACAACCCGAGGAGAGCATAGGCTCACCACGGTTGACAGGGAGCTCCGCCGGTGGGGGCGCCGGCGGCGGGCGAGTGCGGCCGGCGAGGTGGAGCCGGTGCTCACGCCGGAGGGCGGCGGAAGACGGCGGCGGCGGTGCTGGACCAAACCGAGCCCGCGCGGGTTCAATGTGGCTCCAGAGGTGGCGGTGGCCATGGCGGCGGCCGGAGCAAGGTCGGGGCGGCGACGACCCGGCGGCGGAGGCCGAGGGGGAGGTGGTGCGCCCCACTGTGGGCGGCGGCCGCGCGCGGAGGCCACTAGGGCTCCGCCTCGGCCCGCACCAGGTCTGGGCGGCCGCAGGAGCCGCGAGCGACGGCCGGCGGCCTCGGGGACGGCGAGGATCGTGAGCGGGAGGTCCCCGGAGGTGCCAGGAGGGCGGCGCGACCAGACCAGAAAGGTGGCATCGCGAGGGGAGAGAGGTTCCACAGCCTCGGCCAGATCTGCTCAGATCTGGCCGCAACTTGCCGTGGCGGCGTCGGCGGCGCTCGGGACGACAGGGACGGTGCCGGGGGGGGAGATTCTGCCAGAGGATGGTGGTGCTCGGGCTCACTAGCTTCCCCGAGCACAGCAGCCAACAAGGTGCAAGTTGGGGCCCGGAGGAAAATCGAGAGGAGGCCGGGGTGGCTCTTCCGGCGGCCGGACGAGCTCGCCGGCGGCCGGGACGTGCGCACAAGTTGGACGGGGACCAGCTGAGGTCGGCTAGGGCTAGGTAGGGAGCACGGTTAGGGTTCCTCATGGATGAAACCCTAGGAATACAATGTAAACAAAGGCCACTTTGCACCAAAGTCCTCCGAAACAGAAAATTTGCAACAGAGACCTTCACAGCGCGAGTAAATCGCGTGTACGCACCTCCACGTTCGACCTCGTGCGATTCGGTACATAAAATGTCGCAACTTTGCGAAATTACCGTTTTGCCATCACCGACCTCTCCTCGATCAACGCGCGATCTCCGCAGATCCGTCCGTCAGATTTGCGAACGGATTGCACCAGTGCGATCAGCACCTCGGAGACAACAAAGCTACACTTTCGATTCATTTCGATCGACCACGGATTCACAACAAAATCCAACCTTCTTCCAATAGAAGGAAACACACACACAAATACATATAAAGCATGTATTTTTGGATTTTCTCGAAATCCGTGCGTCAAACTCAAAATCCATCAGCGCCAATAATTCCAGAACAGCTGAACCGGTCGAAACGAGCTATTGGACTGATGTGAACGGAGTCCGATACACACCAGAAGCCAACTCTACTCCATGGCTTCTCCGGAAAACCGGAGTTACTATTCACTTAAGTGAAAACTGAAAGTCGCGTATCTTCTCCATTTTAGCTCATTTTCGCCCGAAACTTGACGAGTGCTTATGTAATTAAATTACACACATAAACATCATCAACAGAGAGTTTAGTTGCACTGTCAAAAAAAATCTCAGTCCTTACATCATCCCCCCCTTAAAAGAAGTTTCGTCCTCGAAACTTGACCACGTACCCACCGTAAACAAACTCTGACATTGCCCTACCAACGCGGTAACACCTTTGGATACTGGTCAGTCACAATTCTAGAATTGGACAGATCAACCTTAGAAAAGGGGAGAATAGGACTGCGGTTCCACAAGAACAAGACGAGGGGAACGTACCAAACCAAAGTCTGCGGACCATAACACACCGGGATCAACACCATCCTGTAACCTTGGTCCGAAAAGCCTCAACCGACTCGACCACGTCACTAAGTTCACGAGAAAGAATCACGAGCCAACACTACCAAACTGGAGTCTAATTACCTAGATCGGAGCAAAATATTTTCGACTAGCCAGCAATATCAACTTGCTCACCACGAGCGAAAACGAAACGTTCTCCTAAAACTCGAGTTGGTAGAAACAGCCTCTGAGACTACAGTCTCCCACTAACCGATCACACAACTACCGAAGTCAAGTCCACATCCACGGAAAGCCGCCTTTGACATTCGACAGTCTTAGGTCCCACAACCTCACCTTTCACCTGACCGAAAAGGTCGAGGGCTGACAATACTAATTGAGCTCGACAATTCGCTTGCTCAAATAAAACTGGTTCGACTAAACCAATAAACTCGCCATGCAAGTCCCAAAACTTGGTGCACAGGATTGCCAATCGCACTATACGATACCAACCATCGGTGATGCTCAACACCTGTCTCTATAAGACCCTGTCGCTGCCGTCCTACAAAGGACCCTAGCAATCGGTGTTTCGAGCAACACCAGATAACTGCCTCATTGAGACCCTGGCGCACCTGTCACCAATTAACCGGACAAGCATACAATTCCAAAGTCGCACAATAGGCCAAAATACAATCCTTACACAATATCACCTACGATGACAATCAAAGCCAACAACTAGGCTCAAGTCACTCAACCAGAAATTCTGAACCTCAAGACAACAGACCGAAACTACTACCCAACAAACCTTTTAGCTAAAAGCGAGCACAACTAAGAGCAATGAACAACTAAGAGCATTAAACTCATCTCACACTTCCGGCTGGTAATTGGCTCTGATACCATCTGTGACGCCCCAACTTCCCAGGGGGTCACCCATCCTAGGACTACTCCCGTCCTAGCACGCTTAACTCTCTTAACCTCTTGGGTCTTGCCACCACCCAAAATGCTTAAGCCGGGTTAAGAGTTTAGCCCTATTATATCTCATATATAGGACTATCTGGGGTCTCACAATCTCCTCTCCTTTAAGCCCTGACGTCCTCGTCAGGCTCAGACTCACAAATACCAGGCGATGTGAGACTCGTCTCGCTAGCCCGTCATCCAGACCCTGGCTCAGCCGAGACTCATCTCACACTTCCGGCTGGTAATTGGCTCTGATACCATCTGTGACGCCCCGACTCGAACTAAAGTCAGAACCACCTGCAGTGATGATAAATCAACTGCGCAAACCTGCCAAGAGAATCCAAGGCCCACTACGTGGTCAAAGATGACCGATACCTAGCCATCCTCACAAAACTATCTCTCTAGCTTTTCATACAAAACAGCCTAGAGAACACATCGACCCAATCCATAAGTCCCAAATGGGAAGATGGTATTTCGTTCCTCTTTCGACAGTATATTGTCTGCAGCCAATATACTTATCAAAAGAAAAGCGAAATATCCGGAGATCCACTACCAACAACCTGTTGGAAGTACAACGCGATAAAGTATCAAGCCACTTGATACCTCTCTACTGAACCAGAAGCTCACAACCATTACTATCGAAACATCGACTTTACGAGTCGACATTCGAAATTAGAACGACCCTGGAACATCTCGAATCTAGACCAACTACAACTAACACACAACACACCAATTTGGGTGTTAGAATAACCGCATACGATGTATGCCTTAACGAAAACATGACACCAAAACTGTGTCAATCCGACTCTAGTACATGTCAATTGACGGAAGAACGAGATAAAGGTCAAAAGATCCAAACCGCTGATTTCATCAGCAATCAAGGAAAAGAGGTAGACATCACAGCCCTACCCAAAGATCTGAAGAAACAACACCAACAATGCAGTCGTCTAAACGACCGCTAACCAAACCTTGGGCTACGCCCTAGTAGCCCCACGGAAGTCGCGACCTTAACAGATCTCAACGCCGTCCGCAAAGACACTCGCAGTAGCACTCGTGTCCTAAGTAGGAAGAGTGGCTCGGGCATCGGCAATAGAATAATTGCCTATGCTCGAAAATCTCACATGGCCCTTCAGGGCCCCCACCTGACAGGAGTGGCACCACCTGGGGGAACGTCGCCCCACCACTCGATGTCCGAAAAAGTGCACCGCCACTACTCCCGACTTAGACACCAGCTTGTGCGAAAACCGAAGTACGAAAAGAAGTAACCCTGCACCTCGAGTTTACCAAACTCGAATACACACCGGGACACAAGCCCAAACCCCGCACTCACGTGCCTATACACCGTAGGTCTTCCTATAGGTCAACCTAACCAATGGTATCAGAGCAAAAGGTTACAACCACAACACCATTCACAGGACCCCTGGGAAGTTGGGGCGTCACACTTTTGTTCAATTTTCATTTCCAAGTTTCTGCATTTCCTGATTTTTTTTCTTATTTACTTGGTTTCATTTATCCATTACTATTTTTCCCCCCTTTTTCTATTCTTCTTTAAGGCTATGATGATATGTAGAGAGAAATGTGGAAAATGTTGCTTTTGAATGGGTGGAAGTTTGGACGGCCTACTCAGGCAACCGCTTCTGCCTTTTCTTATTCTTAGTATTTACACACATTTCCCTCCAACGGTAATCTACCACTCCCGTTGCACATATTTACTTCCCACAATAGCTTACTTTTCCTGCTACTACTCAGTGCTTATGAGTGGTGTTGCCGAACCTCCTTAACTGAGCCTTATTTTTTTATACATTTTTTTCAGATTGTTTGAATTGTTTCTTTTGTCATTACTTACTTTGGTTTAGCATGTGCCTATGGAGGTAAAAAAACATATGTTTTCAGTTGGATCGATTTTATCCTGTAGGGACTCTTCTGAGCGTGTATATTATTAGTAGATTTGTTTTCCCTCTTTAAATACACAGTATAGTTGTTTAACAAAAACACTATATATAGAGATGTTTACTTGGTGATGTTCTGTGTTGCCTACAAATTTTCTCGGACAAATAGAACATGCGGACTATATATCAGACCTAATGATGACAAGCGCTTTGCGTCAAATTTCTTTTATGCTCTTCTCTATCAGTATCTGTTCTCTGATCACTGTCAGTTTACATCCGCATATTTTGTTTTGTAATTTTTTCTGTTTACTTTAAAGCTTGGGACTTCTTGCATATTGAGATTCACACTAATATTACTTGGTTTCATTTATCCCTTGTTGTTTTTCCCCGATGTTTCTATTCTTCAACTAAAGGTAAGTGTGGAAAATGCTGGTTGCAAATGGTTGGAAGTTTGGATGGCCTGCTCAAAGGCAACCGCTTCTAACTGTTCTTATTCTTAGTAGTTGCACACAGTTTTCCTCCAATGATAATCTACTATTCGGTGACCACTTCTATCTGCTCTTATCCCTGGTCATTGCACATATTTACTGCCTGCAGTAATCTGCTGATTTTATTGCTACCCTGTGCTTATGGGCGGTTTTGGCGAATCTACTTAAGTGAGCCTTACTTTTCCTTGCATTTTTTTAAACTTGTTTGTGCTGTTCCCGTTGTTACTCAACCCCCCTGTTTTTCATGCGGCATTATATTATAATTTATACAATTATTTGGCCTGATTCTTCCTTACCTACTTCTTAGGCGAACTTTCTATGTGACGAATCCTACGAATCTACCAGCTAAAAAAAATGTCCAAAATCTTTTGTGAAATTTCAGCATATAATGATTTGGGTGGTTACTTGATGTCTGAACTGCTACAATGTATGCAGACCATCAGAATTTATGTTAAATGTGGTGCATGTTAATGGTCTCCGTTGCTTCGGTATATTGTTATTTTACGAACATTGCTTTGTTTCATTTATTCCTTACTGTCTCTTGCTAATTTTCTTGCTCTTCTTTAAAGCTATGATGATAGGTAGAGGGAAGTGCCGCAAATATTGGCTTCGAACGAGTTGCTGTTTGGACAGAGTGGAAGTTTGGATGGCCTACTCATAGGCAACCGCTTTCTCCTATTGTGGCCTTTAGCGATTGTGCACATTTCTCTTCAATGGTAATCTACTGCTCAGCAACTATTTCCTACCATTCTTACTTTTTTTGTTGTCTCATTTTTTATTTTCTTGCTCTTCTTTAAAGCTATGATGCTAGGTATAGGGGAGTGCCGCAAATATTTACTTCGAACAAGTTGCGGTTTGGACAGAGTGGAAGTTTGGATGGTCTACTCATAGGCAACCACTTCCTCCTATTGTGGCCCTTAGCGATTGCACACATTTCTCTTCAATGGTAATCAACTGTTCTGCAACTATTTCCTACCATTCTTACTTTAGCCCCCGCAGCCACATAGAACCAACAGCAAAATGAACGGCCTTGAATTACACGCGCTCATTAGCTTATATTACCGAAAATAAAAGGAATATTTCATATTTGATGAAAATCCGGTCCAAATTAAGTTGTTTGATGTAGCAATATTTAATGGTTAATTACTTGAAGAAGGCACTCTAGCCTCTCTTACACAGTTACACTAATAAATTATAAATTCTGAATCCGATATTCTAAGAATATCTCATTCCCTCAAAACGAGGGAAGTGTGGGAAATGTTACTTTTGAATGGATGGAAATTTGGCCGGCATCCTCATAGGCAACCGCTCCTTACTGTTCTTGCTCTTAGTAGTTACACACCTTTGCCTCCGCTGGTAATCTACTACTCGGTAGTCACTTCTTGCTGTTAATATTCCTGAGCATTGCACGTGTTGCCTCCACTGGTAATGTACTACTCGGTGGTCACTTCTTGCTGTTCTGATTCTTGCTTTGGGCTGAATCAAGAGTTTTGGTTTTTTTTCTTTCTTTGGTAAACGCTCTACCTACTAAGATTACTACTGGGAAAAAAAAAGTATGTACAAAAACAATGTCACGCCCCGGGGTCCCTCTCAGTTTAAAAGATAGCGAAAAAGCGTCTGAATTTTTTTTTAAAAAAAAAACCTGACCCCAGAGTATGCCAGATCCGCCACAAATACAGGGAATCCACTGTGCACACGGACAGAGTCTCCCCTGTATTTGCACGGCGTCGCACAAGTACAAGAAGTAACCCAGGTACACCCACAACCAAATGAATATACAAATAACCAACAATTATATATTCATACACCATTCACATCACAGGTTCACATTTATATATTCAATAATTAAACATAAATCCACATCTATCAGTTAAAATGTTTCCAACCACAGAAACAGATTTTGAAATACTAAGATACAAAATCCACAGAAAACCTTTTGAAAACTGTTCCCTACACAGGAACTTTTATCTTTTCAAAACGCTACCACGAGGGGTAGAAAACCATTTTCATTTCAAGAAAACACAAATTCCTTTATTACATTCCAAAACCAACTGAAAACTCAGATATCCAAATAGTAAAATAAAACTGAACCATAATATGTCTAAGTTAGTTATTTATTTAAGCATGAAGGGTAAGGGAAGATAAACCAAACCACGGGACGGAAAGCTCTATCGTATGCTAGACCCGATCCTCACCAGCTGTCCCACTCGGACCTGCTACGTCACCTGTAATGGGGGCGGGGGGTGAGAACATGTAAACATGTCTCCCCTCCCAGTGGGTACCGCAAGCCGAAGAAGGCGAGGG
>NW_017893467.1:17281-39028 GCF_001540865.1 Ananas comosus
CTCGATCAACGCGCGATCTCCGCAGATCCGTCCGTCAGATTTGCGAACGGATTGCACCAGTGCGATCAGCACCTCGGAGACAACAAAGCTACACTTTCGATTCATTTCGATCGACCACGGATTCACAACAAAATCCAACCTTCTTCCAATAGAAGGAAACACACACAAATACATATAAAGCATGTATTTTTGGATTTTCTCGAAATCCGTGCGTCAAACTCAAAATCCATCAGCGCCACTAGTTCCAGAACAGCTGAACCGGTCGAAACGAGCTATTGGACTGATATGAACGGAGTCCGATACGCACCAAAAGCCAACTCTACTCCGTGGCTTCTCCGAAAAATCGGAGTTACTATTCACTTAAGTGAAAACTAAAAATCGCGTATCTTCTCCATTTTAGCTCATTTTCGTCCGAAACTTGACGAGTGCTTATGTAATTAAATTACACACATAAACATCATCAACAGAGAGTTTAGTTGCACTGTCAAAAATCTCAGTCCTTACAAATATTCTTCATTTATTCAATATAAGTTAAACTTCTAACCCTAAACCCTAAACCTTCCGTGCTTCCAGGTCGTTTTCGATGTTGCGACTTTCGAATCGTCGATCGGCTCCGTTAAACTTGATCTAGTGTATTTGAAGTACTTAGAAAATAAATTTTATGATTTTTCGATATCATTTGCCTAGTGATCGAAGGGGCTCAAAATCAAATAATTTTAATGGCCGTAGTGAGCCGTTTGCAAGTTTAACGGTGTAGAAATATCCAAATCACGTGAAATTTTGATAGAAAATTCTTTATACTATATAAAATAAGATTAATATCTTTGATCTAATTTTTTTTTTTTGAGAGATAGGTAGCACGCTACCCGCTTCGTTTATTTCATTTAGAAATAAACTTAGCTAGAAATGTGAGTCAACTAGGATTCGAACTTGGGTCTCGAGTACCAACCACCAAGCCCTTTGCCACTTGCTCTAGGGACGGTCGGTTCTTTGACCTAAAATTTAAATGTCATATTATCACGTTTTGTAAGATTTTTATTTTCAGCCGTTGATTTTGAGCCCCTTAGTTCACTAGGCAAATGATATCGAAAAATTACAAAATTTATTTTCTAGGTACTTCAAATACTCTAGATCAAGTTTAACGGAGCCGATCGACGATTCGAAAGTCGCAACATCAAAAACGACCTGGAAGCACGGAAGGCTCCATGCTTCCAAAAGTATAGTAGCCTCACTCTATATATATATATATGTATGTATGTATATATGTATGTATGTATATATATATAAGAGAGCCCTGCCACCGCCATTGCTGCTACTGGCCGCTGAAGAAGAAGAGGATCTCATTATCTCTCTCTTTCTCTCTCTCTCTCTCTCTCTCTCTCTCTCTCTCTCTCTTTTTGGGTTGCTGTCGAAAAGGGAACCCGAGGCCCTTGTACCTGCGTCGTCGCCGTCGTGCCCACCAGACCCCGACAACCGCCTCTGTGAACCTCCAGTGCCGCCGTGCCCTAGGAAGCCGCCGTGGCCACGGGCAAGCCCGTAGACCCCGTGAGGCCGTGGGGAGCCACCCGGCTGCCGCTACCGTCGTCGCACCGCCTCTGGCCATTGCCGTTTATCCCAGGGAGGTTGTCGATGCCGCCCCAGATACCCCCAAGTTGCTGCGGCAGTGCTGGGCTCTACCCTAGTTGCGGGATTGTTTGGGAGCGCCGCTGCTGCCTCCTGTCGCCGGCCAAGGCCGCCGATCACCTTCTCTGAGCGAGGTGACTCTCCCCTAGCCTGGGCTTGCGCCGCTGTGCTGCCAGTTGCTGCCGGAGTCCTACCCTACCCTGCCAAGTTATTTGCTGCCAACCTTGTTCTTGGGGCTATTTTGGTCGATCTTGGTTTTCCGACCACCGAAGACTTCGACGAGCATCCGAAACATGAGCATCGCACTCCTGGGATCCTGTGGAGTGCCGTGCTCACCTTTGCTGCGATCAATGAGGTTCCTTTGAGTGCGACAAACTTGCCCGCTTCGGGGATCAAGCAATTATTGGTTTTTCTTGCTCTTCGGGCTTTTTTGGTTGTTAGTTGCGCTCTCAATAGCGAGCACAAGCATCGTTGCATTGAGATGAATCACATTGACTGGTTGGTTGGATTCGTTACGATGCGGATTGGCGTAACAAGCTCGAAACCCGATTCTATGTATTATTTGATTAACGGTTAATACATTAGTTGAGTTGTTTGTGAGTTTTACATAGTGGAAACCCTGTGTACTGCCCCAGACAAAGTAAAAATGTGAAAATACTGTTAGCAACCTCTTGATTGATCATCAAAGGTCCAGGAGTCGTTGCGGAGTGAAAATGAGGTTCCACGGCGTCATTTGGTGGAAATTTGCCAATCGGACGTGAATTATGTTGTGGGTTTTGTATTCTTACATTGTAGATAGCTGGAAAACCCTGCCAAGCCTTGTTGGCTGGTTGCTACTACCATCGTTTGGTCGAAGATTTCTCCTCTTTTGAATTTTTTTTATCCGTGTGTAGCAAGGGGCGGAAATGTTATTATCTCTCATCTTTGCATCGTAGTCTCTCTCCGTATCGCTATCGTCTTTCTCTATCTATTTGTTCTGTCCTCTCTTTTTTGTATCCCATTTCTTTTTTTTTATTCTCATATTTATAATAGAAAGGGAGATCTGAGGAATCAGAGCGATTCGTGGGTTAGGCCAGAGATATTTTGAGGAGTCCGTTAGGGGTTCGAAATTCGAAATCGAATTTTGAAACGGTTGTTGGAGGAATAAATATTCGAAATTCGAATGAATGTGGTTGGTTGGGAGATATTTTGGGAGTTGGTTGGTTGGTTGGGAGTTGGTTGTGGTTTGTTGAGAGATATTTTGAGAGTTGGATGTGGTTGGTTAGGAGATATCTTCGGAGTTGGTTGGTTGGTTGGGAAATATTTTGGAAGATGGTTGAGAATTTGAAATCGAATTTCGAATGGGGTTGTTAGGATAACAGATATTTTCTAGGGTGTGGATATGGGCCATCATTGATTGGGTCCACTTTAATGAAATTTGTTGGGCACAAATAATAATATTCATTAGGCTGGAATGAGGCCCGAATTATTGCATAGGCTTAAAATTTTAATGGGTCTTCATGAGGCCCACCAACTCGCATTCATGAATGGGCCTATTGTAGATTTAAATTATAATTATTGGCCCCAAAATTTCATGGTCAACATGAGACCTATTAGGATTGTATGAGTCCAAATTTAATCAGTTTTGATTATGATTAGGATTATTTTATCCCAATTTTTTTTTTTTCACTTCAAACATAGGGATAGTGGATAGTTATGGTGGGGATTGAGGAATTCCGGCGTAGTTTGAGGGTTCCGGAGGCATTCTGGTGTGTTTTCGAAAATTCTGACGATTGTTAAGGTATTGGTTTTTGTAAACCTTCCATTCCGTGTTATGAGTCATGGTTGGTTTAGTTGGGTTCCTGTGAGGGTAGAACTTGACTTAGTGAATCTTTTGTAGGTCCGGCAGACGGTTTCGTGCTTCCTGAACTGCAAGATTTACGGTATACAGGTGGGTGCTTCGAGCTGGTAGTCGGTGAGATCATTTCACCTTTTTTCCTCTTCTTTTACTCTTCTATATTAGTATCTTTGTCTCTACATGTCGGTGTTGCTTTCGTTACCACTAGTATATCTATACTTGTTGTGGCAATTATTATTGACATGTAGAGTAGGTTTGTATTGTGTTGACTATCTAGCGGACCTTCAGGTCTAGGCATTGTAGTTCTCTAGCTATTGTTGAGTGTTGCTCTGGTTATTCCAGTTCGATGTTGACGCTGCTGAACCAATGACGTACAATTGCATAAAAGATCCCTTAATTTTCATTTCTTCACTATTCAATAAGAAAACGGAGTTTTAGCTTATTACATAGGCTTACGCGATCGAAAAGCCAAACCATCGCACACTTTGGTAGGCAACAACGCTCCGAACATTGTGCTCCACCTATGAGGCATCAACAATGATGGACAACAAAATGTTTCCATATTATTTCTTTCATCAAAAAACTATCCAAGAGCGCAATTGGTTCAACTCAACACTGAGGCTCCTCTATATGCAACAACTGTGAGCACGACAATTAGGGTGGCTGAGAGGTCACAACACTCCACCAAATCGAAATCGTCGAAATAGTGAGCTCGGATCAAGGTCATCCACAGCTAGGCAAGAGGGAGCAACGGTAGTTCGAGCAGCTCCAGTGTGACCAGGTCTGTCGGAGTCGGCCGGTGAGGGTTAGAGGAAGGCCAAAGTTCGCCATGCTTCGATGACCGTGAACTACCGGTCGCAAGAATAGCCGGATCTAGAGCCTGGGCCCAAGGTGGGATGGTTCATTAGTAAGGAGCACTCTTGGCTCCAGGAAGCACCGAGGAAGGCCGAGGGTTGCTGGCACCTCCTAGGGAAGGGTCGCCGGGAGCAGTAGAGGCTAGCAACGACGGCAAGGCTGCTGCCAAACTGAGAGAGAAGAGAAACTAAGGGACTTTTTTTTTATAAAATAACCATCTAAAATTTTATAATTTGCGAAACAACCCCGCCAAATTTATATTTGGCAAACTAACCCTTTTTTCGCCATGTAAGAGCCACGTGGGATTATTTTTCGAAAAGCGGCGAATCATTCACCGTGTTCTCTATGTCTTTTAAAGGCGGTGAATCATTCCCCACATTCTCCAATTTCTTTTAAAGACTGTGAATCATTCACCGCTTTCTTCCATTTCGTTTAAAGGCGGTGAATCGTTCGCCGCATTCATTAAAATTGTGCGTGGATTATATAGGAAATAAAAAAGTGAGGTTGTTAGGATTATTTGTGGATTATTAAAATTTTTATTTCATTGTTAGGATTGTATGGATAGATTATTAGAATTTTCAGGTTGTTAAGATTATATGAAATTGTATGGATAGACTGTTAGGATTTTCAGGCTGTTAAAATTATATGAAATTGTATGGATAGACTATTAGAATTTTCAAGCTGTTAAGATTATATGAAATTGAATAGACTATTAGAATTTTCAGGCAATTAAGATTATATACGATTTGTTAAAATTTTTATGCGGTTGTTGGAATTATATATGGGATATAGAAAGAAATAGTAAAATGTAACATATCGGATTTTGATATAAAAGTAAAAAATAAATAAAAATAGTATGAGATACTATTTTTATTGGATTTAGAGAAGTAAAATATAAGTTAGAAATAACTTGTGCTGAAATCGGAACAAAAACAGAAGATTTAGAATTTTCTGTGAGAGACGGGGCTTATATTTTAGCAGAAAATGCACAGTGTCAGAAAATCACGAAAACTGAAGAATACGTCAGAAATATTTTTATGAGGCTAGATTCCAAGTGTCATGACATTCTGACACCCGGAAGGTGGGAAATAAAATCCAACTGCTATTTGCTAAAGATTACAGTTCGGTAGAGCTTTCGGTGACCAAACGTGGTCGAAACTGAAAACTTAAGATATATTCTTACTTATTAAGGAAAACCGAGCCTGATTGTCAAATTTGAGCATAAACGGAGATTTAGAAGGGCTCTAACGACTCTGAACTGCTAAACTGAACTGGAGATGCAAGTTGCATTGTGTGAGAGAGGGTTTTGTGCAATTGTTACAGCACTTATTTGTGGCTGGCTGCATGCGCACACAACACACACCCGCACACTTCTTCTCCCCCTCCTTCACACTTGCAACCAAGAAGGATCTCTCTTTCTCTCTTGAAGGTGGAATCAAGAGATGGATTTGATGGAGATTGAAGCTTGAAGGTGGATTTTCATCTTCATCATCTTCTTCCTCTCCGTTGGAGCTAGCTTGAGAGGTAAGTTTTGATTCCCTTTAATGGTATAATTTTAGGGCTTCAATTATATGCTCTGAGAATGGATTTAATGGAACTCCTAGATGCTAAATAGAAGATTAATGCTTGAATCATGAAGCTAAATGGTGATTTCTTGTATAGTTGTAACCTAGGGCTCCAGAGTGGAAATTTTGCTAGTAGATGGGTTTGATCTCAATTGACCCTCCGTAAACCTAATTACTAGGTATTTTGACGCGTTGGCGAAGTCGGTTCGGCGATTCGTCCAGACGGTGCAAAGATATTGAAGAAACGGACTGTTAAGCTTCGTTTCCGCCTGGAGGGCCGAGGCGACGTCCAAAAATCATGAAATAGGAATCGTGGGCCCGTGGCAACTAACCGTAGACCTTTAATTTTCGGATCGTGAATTGGTGGCCGTTTGGGTGGTCGCGCGAGAGTTCGGGCTGAACCGGGTCACGAGTGCTGTGGGAAGCCGATTGCAAGTGACTACGAGCAATTGGAGAGAAAGTAAGGTGGGTTGTGTTTACCGAAGCGACTAGGTCGCCCCGCATGTCAAAGTGGAATATGGATTCTTGTTGATATATATGTATGTGCATACGGGCATGTTAGCATTATGTAAATGTATGCTAGTGGGTAGAATACATGCTAGTGATAATTGTATAATAATGCATTGGAAAGTACATGCTAGTAAGTAGATGCAAGTGATATGTATGTGTGCATTGGGATGTATGCTAGGTGCATGTAACATTATGTGAGCATGCTAGATAAGATGCATGTGCATGTGGACTCGATATGACAAATAGGATGTCAAGTAGATCAAGTGGCATTAACCTAGTGTTAATAAACATAGGTCGGACAAAGATGACACCGAACCTAGTGTTAGTAAACTTAGGTTGCATTGAACCTAGTGTCATGGACATAGGTTGGATAAGAATGACATACGAACCTAGTGTTAATAAACATAGTTCGGGTATGAACCTAGTGTTGTTGAATCTAGGATGAATCATGAGTGGCATCTAACCTAGTGTTAAAGAACATAGGTTGAGAATGAACCTAGAGTTAACTAAATCTAGGTGTGTGGCATTAACCTAGTGTCAAGAACATAGGTTGAGAATTGAGCCTAGAGTTAAAGTAAACCTAGGTTATTTGATAGAGGCATTGAACCTAGAGTCAGTTGGACCTAGGGTGGAAAGGACATCGGACCTAGATAGGTCAATACTATAGGGTTTGAAACCAACCCTTGAGCTATATGAAGTAGATTTCGGAATCCGAGGAATTGTGAACTCGCTAGTTCTTGGCCGCGGGTGCATGTGGCATGCATGTGGTTCTTGGCTTGCAGGATGAGGTGTATGTGAGAGTTCCTTCACCTCGAGCTGGGCAAAGCGCCGATTATCCGCAGTTGATTGACTCGAGGCCGAGTCGGATGGCTAGCTGGAATAAGGTAGATAGAACCTTGAGGGCTAGTGGTAAATGTGATAAACCTAAAGTAATAGAGACCTTAGAAGCAAGTGGGACTTGAGTTGTGAACCTAAGGTAGTAGAAACCTTAGAGTTAGATGACATGAACTAAAGTTAGCAAGATTGAATGTAGAATCAATAGATCTACTAGTTGTTGCATATATATTCATGTTGCATATAGCATGGAATGTTACAGTTGTGAGGCAAAGCATAGTAATGTTAGTTGCATATTTAAGATATATATATCTATCTGCTTATTGAACTAAAATGTGTTTGCCTCCTTTGGACCTGTTGGTCGAGCTCTTCCCTTGGGTGGTCGTACCCACTGGGAACCATGGAGTTGGTTCTCACCCCACATTGTTTTGGGGTGTTACAGGAACACACGTGAGCGGCGCAGCGGCGCGAGGCAAGGGCGTAGCTCCCTAGATAGCGCCCTACCACAGAGACCAGAGATAGTGGTACCCTGAGTTGGCATAGCCTAGGGGTAGGAGAAAATGAAAAGAATACCAATGTATCAAACTTGTAATAATTGTGTTAACTAGATTGTATTTTGGAAGTTGAAGGTAAAGGAAAATTGTGATGTAAAATACATGTAATGGGAATGCTTGTAATAGGTTAGTTGTTTTATGTTTTTGATCCTTCCTTATGCAATCTATACTTGATTTCTGTTCCTGGTTGGAACATCGTGAATTGTTTTGATTGCGATGCCTAGGACGTACAGGGGAGACTCTGTCCGTTCGGCGGTCTGTCGGCATGCCCGAATCCGACCAAATAGGCGGGCTCGGGGCGTGACATAAGCGGAAGGCGGTGAATCTTTTGTGGGAAATTGGGAAGGCGGGCGGTGAACGATTCACTGTCTTCAAAGAAAATCTCCACCCTAGCGCCTACATGGCAAAAGGTTCAAATATAATTTGGACAGGATTATTTTGCAAATTATCAAATTTTAGAGGATTATTTTGTAAACAAATTTGAAACTAAGAGAGAGAAAGCGAGAGAGAGAAAGAGAGAGAAGCTCAGGCTGGCCCCCTGCCAGCTGGGAAGGTCACCAGCAGTGGGTCGCGTGCCAGCGAGGTTCATAAGCGGTGGCAGTTGGGTAGGCGGAGAGTGAGAGGGAGGTAAAGAGAGTTAGTGCTTATATTAAAACTAGTGAAGGACCCATGCGTTGCGGCGGGACGATTCTGTAAAAATAAATAAATAAATAAATAAAATAAATAGAAAAAAAAAGAGTCAATGAATTATATAAAAAAAAACAACTAAAAAATAAGCAACTGTTGCTGCAATAAAAATATAAGAATAAATTATAAAAAGGATTAAAAAAATAAGAGTAAAAACAATAAGAATAATAAATAATATTTATAGTAGCAATAAACATTACGGACTAAAATGATATATCTCATGTTGCAAGTCAGAAATTGTAACTAATTAAAGTTTGAGGATGAAAGTGTCACATGCCTTATAATTTAAAGACTAAATTACATAAAACTCCACTGTCAAAACCCGATTTTTTACTTCCCCCCCTATTATTTAAAAAACCTACACTATGCTCCCTTATAAAATAAAAAATGTCACAGGAGTGTACGGTGTGAACTGGTGATGACAAAATAACCATTTTGCCCCATACCATTTTTGCCTTCTCCTTTATCTTGCTCATCCGCCGCCTCGATCGGCCGCGGTTCACGTCTCTATCGGTAGCGGTTCCTCTCCATTTCCTTTTCCACCTGCTCCCTTTCTCCTCCTGCACCCTCGTCGCCCCTCTATTTCGGTGACAGTAGAAAGAAAATCAAGGTGGGCGTGGATGGAGAGGTGGGCAAGGGCAACGAGGGCGAAGGCGAGGCGGCGGATGAGGGCGAGGGGGTGTTTGTGGGCCGGACAGAGATGTGGGCAAGGGCGAGGCAGTGGATGATGGCCGAGGCGGCGAGGCGGAGGAGGGCGAAGCAACAATAGAGAGGGCGAAGGGTATATTTGGCATAAAAAAAAATATTTTATAACGGAACCATAACGAATAACTAGCAACAGGGGGTGAAGTGAACATTTTTCATTTTATAAGGGGCAAAGTGTAGGTTTTTAAATGACGGGGGGAAAGTGAAAAATTGGGTTTTGACAGAGGAATTTTCTGTAATTTAGCCTAATTTAAATTATAACATATTAAAGTTCGAGAATTAAAATGTCACTCGTCTTATAATTTGGAGGACGAAAATTGTGAATCCAATCTTTCAAAATTTTATTTTGATTATTTAATTTTTTGATATATTAGATTTGAGTCAATTAATGATACATTGACTTTAAAAATCTGAATGTATCGCTTAATTCTACATATTTAGATAGTATATTTTATGCGATTCTTGTAACTAAATTTTGTAAAATTTAAAATTAACTTAAACGCCATCAATCTTTTTTTATTTTTTAATGTACAATCTATATCTAAATGCTCAATAATATAACATTTAAATTTATATTTAATACAAATAGTCTAAACTATTTAAAAATTATATATATATTTTAAATTTTTATAGTAAAAAATAAAAAATTGGATTGGACTAAAAAAAAATTTGAAGAATGAGGGGAAAAATATGAAAGATATGGATCCCGAGGATCTAAAAGGTAAATAACACCTAGAGGGGGGTGAATAGGTGTAAAACGGCAAAAACAAAAACTCTCGATGCAAATAAAAGAGATAGCGGAAAATAAAAATAGCACACCGAGATTTTAACGTGGGAAAACTCCAATCCGGAGTAAAAAACCCACGGGACCGATCACGCGAAGAAAATCCACTAAGAAAACATGAGTACAGGTGATTTAATCAAAATACATGACTCAATTTACCGAATTCCCGATGTTGATGATCTTCGCTGGTCCTCGATTGATAGGAATCCTCCAATCGACCTTGCCGCAACTCCTTGCAGCGTCAACGCCTCAACTCCTCGAAGCGTCCACCGAATCCTCGGCTTCACGTGAGTCCACGCGCCGAACCTCCTTCCTGAGTTTGTAGAATCGATGATTTGTGGTGATTAAGACTTAGAATACTATAAGCAATGAGGGTTCACCTTCTAATAAAACATCTACTTGATTCTCGAAGAAGATCTCGAGTTAAAATCAAAGAATCAAGTCGATCGTTGATTATATGAAACTTGTTATAAGAATAGAATCATAAGAATGTGAAAACAAGTTTCTAGGGTTTTAGATTAGTAGAAATTCAAAGCCTTAACCCATATGATGACCCTCATGGCTTATTTATAGGTTTAGAAGACTTAGAAGTAGACTAGGATTGCAAAAAGTCTATTTTAAAAACTGGTGTCGTCCTCAGGGACCGGTCTCTCAAGGAGACCGGTCTTTGGGAGACCGGTCTCTCGAGTAAGAGACCAGTCCCTCGCTGCGTGACAGAAAACACAACGTGGTATCAGAGCGGGTATAGGTTGTAAATCATGGTCGAGGGCGGTAACATCAATCGACCCCCTCTCTTTGATGGCACTAATTATGCTTATTGGAAAGTCCGTATGAGGGCGTTTCTTATTGCCATCGACGAGTGGGTATGGCAAGCCATTGAATTCGGGTGGAAACATCCTACCGAAGTTGTCGAGAATGTTACCGGTCCGAAACCTAGAAATAAGTGGACGAAATAGGAAAACGAACTATCTTCGTTCAACGAAAAGGGTATCAATGCTTTATTCAATGCTTTAAATCAAACTGAATTTTCTCGTGTCTCGACGTGTGAAACCGCCTAAGAAATTTGGGACACTTTACAAGTTACAGACGAGGGTACAAGCTTGGTAAAGACTCAAAAATTACAAATGCTTACTAGTAGATTTGATTCTATTTGTATGGAAGAACATGAATCTTTTACTGAGTATTATACGCGTTTGCAAGACATTGTAAATACGTGTGCTAACCTAGGCGAGAAGATTCCGGATTCCAAAATTGTTAGAAAAATTTTGAGAACCCTTCTCAAATGATTTCGTCCTAAGGTTGCGGCCATTGAAACGGTAAAACATCCGGATGAACTTAAGGTAGAAGAATTAGTAGGTGCACTTCAAACGTATGAGATGACTTTTCCTTCTAATTCGTCTTCTTCTAAGTCTTCTTCTAAAGCTTCAGGGATGGCTCTAAAATCAACAAAAGGAGATGACACTACAACTTCATCGGACTCGGAGTCGGAGCAAACCTTGGAGGAGTTTGAAAAGCAACTAGAACTTCTAACGAAGAAGTTCCGTCGGAACTTTAGAAAGAAGTTTCCTCCCAAATCTACTTCCTCCAAGTCAAGCAAATCTAAAGAAAGTTCTTCTTCATCTTCTTATTCTAAGAATAAAAAGTCCGAAAGCTCTTCTAAAGATTTTTCAAAAGAGAAGGAAACTAATGAAGGTCAAATCCAATGCTATAAGTGTAGAGGATTTGGTCATATTGCATTGGATTGCCCTAATAAAAAATCTTTGAAAAAGAAAGCGATGCAAGCTATGACTTGGGATGACTCGTCTTCGAATGAGACATCTTCAAGTGATGAGGAAGTTAACGCTACGGCACTTATTGCACATGACTTTTTTATGTGTTTAGTATCTACAGATTTTATCTCTATGTCATCCCTGCATGAAAAATCTTCTTCGGAGAACTCATCGGATGAAGAATCGGATGAAGATGATATGGTTGCAGCATATCAACAATTGGTAGTTGAATCAAAGAAGGTGGCAAAACATAACAAGAAGCTGCGGCGGAGTCTACATGAGTTAGAACAAGAGAATTCAAGATTGGCCTCATTGTCAAAGGATCTAAAACAAGAAAAAGATGGTTTGACTAAGGCCTACAATTCTTTGTTTGAGAAGTGTACATTACTTGAAAAGGAAAAGGACACTCATGTTGAAAACATCAATTTTCTTACCAAGCAATACTCGGAAGCTAGAGAAGCAAATATGGAATTCACCAAGACGATTATTCAACTTAAATCAGATTTAAATCAATTCTCGTCTGGCTCTAGCAAACTTGATAAGATGCTTGGACTTGGTCAAACAAATAAACTTGGACTTGGATACGAATGGACGTATATTGATCAAGCAATGAAGAAAGATGACGAACATTCGACAAAAGCAGTTCCTAAGCTTTATGGTAAGTTCGTCCCTCCTAAAAACACTTTGGCTAACAAAACTTCTCATCTTTGTGGTGTTTTAGGACATATAAAAAAATTTTGCAAACAAAAGGGAAAGAGCTCTACAACACCCTTGAATCAAAGAATATCATTAATGCCCATAAAGAATGATCCTAAATCAAAAGGGAAGTCAACTTGGACTTCAAAGAAGGATGATCATAAGAAGAAACAAACATGGACACCAAATACTCCGAAATCAAAGGCAAAACAAGCATGGAAACCAAAGAAGGAGGATCTGAAGAAGAAGTTAATTCAAATCGTCGACAAGCCACGATCACCAAAAGCAAATGAACCGACGTAACCCAACACACGTAAGGTTTGGGTGCGCAAATGTGAACTCTTCCCATGCCTTGTCATTCACACTTCGCTTCATGCTTACGACAACTCTTCTTGGTATCTGGATAGTGGTTGTTCACGTCATATGACCGGTGATAAAAATTGGTTTACTTCTTTAAATAAAATCTCCGGTGGACTTGTTGTTTTTGGAGATGGTCGGTCATCAAAAATTATTGGAAAAGGAACTGTCACTATCTCAGATGGCCCTACATTGAATGATGTCTTTTATGTTGAGGGGCTTAAATCAAATCTCGTAAGCATAAGCCAATTGTGTGATGATGTGTATTCTGTGAAGTTTTCTGATAAAGAATGCAATGTGACTCGTGATGATTCTATTTTCTTAAAAGGTGTTAGATCTGAGAATAATTGTTATATAGTTCTTAGTTCTTCAACTGAGCATTGTAATCTAGCGTCATTAGAGACTGAAACTTTATGGCATGAACGACTAGGTCACATAAACTTTAAGAAACTATCCAAGATAACCAAGAAGGAGGTTGTTAGAGGTGTACCTAAGATTGACTTCAAAGAGAACACTGTGTGTGGGGGTTGTCAATTGGGGAGACAAACTAGATACGCACATAAGAATTTGAACCACTTAGGGACATCTAAACCGTTAGAATTACTTCACATGGATTTGATGGGACCATTTAGGATTCAAAGTTTGGGTAGAAAACGTTATATCCTGCTTATTGTTGATGATTTTACTCAATTTGTATGGAGTGCCTTCTTACATGAAAAAGCTGATACTTTCAATTCTTTTTCTGAGATTTGTCTTCGTCTTATGAATGAGCGTAATAATAAAATTGTACGTATTTGAAGTGATCAAGGGGGAGAATTCATAAATTCAAAATTTATTGATTTTTGTCTTTCAAATGGTATAAAACATGAATTCTTGGCTCCTTATACACCCCAACAAAACGGAGTGGTGGAACGCAAAAATCGGGTTGTACAAGAGATGGCACGTGTTATGCTTCATAGTAAGAAAATTGCTTTACATTTTTGGGCCAAAGCAGTTAACACGGCCGTCTATATTACCAATCGGATTTATGTGCATCCGGATACTTTGAATACTCCGTATGAACTTTGGCTTGGTAGAAAATCTAATATTAAATACTTTCGTGTCTTCGGGAGTAAATATTTTATCCTTCGGGATCGTGAAAATCTTGAAAAATTTGACTCCCGAAGTGACGAGGGGATCTTTTTTGGTTATTCTACTACAAGTCGTGCTTATCGTGCGTACAATTTACGATCTAAGACGGTGATAGAATCTATCAATATAAAAGTAGATGAAGCTTCTTCTGTAAGTTTTTCTATGAATGGTTCTTCTAATACTTTGGTGAATGATGATGATAATGACTCTCCATTTGTATTGCCTGTGAATGATGATGTTTCTGCTTTTGATAATTCTATTGCATCTTCTGAAAATATTGCATCAAATGAGTCATCTGAGCCTCAAAGCATCTCATCTGAAATACCTAGTACATCATATGAGACTGCACCCCTGATAGAGTCAAGAGATCACCCTTTATCGAATGCCATTGGAGATCCGAGTGTTGGTGTGCGAACTAGAAGTCAACTTCAATGTGAATTTGCATGCTATGTTTCTCTAATTGAGCCAAAGAATATTGACGAAGTTCTTCTTGATGAATATTGGATAAATGCCATGCACGAAGAACTTGGTCAATTCACCCGCAATGATGTATGGGAATTAGTGCCACGCCCTGAGCAACAAAATGTTATTGGTACTAAATGGATTTTAGAAAATAAGAAAAATAAGGATGGTACAATTGTTCGAAATAAAGCTAGGCTTGTTGCTCAAGGTTATTCACAAATTGAAGGGATTGATTTTGATGAAACCTTCGCCCCGGTTACCCGTCTCGAATCTATTCGTATTTTGTTCGCGATAGCTTGTCATTTTAAAATTACTCTTTATCAAATGGATGTTAAAAGTGTATTTTTTAATGGTTTTCTAAAAGAGAAAGTTTATGTGGAACAACCAAAAGGTTTTGTAAATTCTAAATTTCCAAATCATGTTTTTCGTCTTAAGAAAACACTTTATGGACTCAAACAAGCACCGCGAGCATGGTATAAACGATTAACAAAATATCTTTTAGAAAAGGGATACAACCGAGGGGGAGCGGATAGAACTCTTTTTGTAAAACACACTAAAAATGATTTTGTTGTGGCACAAATCTATGTGGATGACATTGTCTTTGGCGCAACTAAAGATACAGTTGCCGCTGAATTTGCTAAGTTGATGACTAGTGAGTTCGAGATGTCTATAATGGGTGAGCTATCATATTTCCTTGGTCTTCAAGTTAAACAATCAAAGGAAGGAATTCATTTGTTTCAAACCAAGTACGCAAAGGAATTGGTTAAGTAATTTGGTTTGGATGGAGCAAAGAACTTTGATACACCAATGGGAACAAGTAATAAAGGACTTGGAGTGAATGTTGAAGGACAAAGTGTGGATGAGAAACAGTACAGGAGCATGATCGGCAGTTTACTGTATTTGACCGCGAGTAGGTCGGATATTGCTTTTAGTGTGGGAATATGTGCTCGCTATCAAGCTAATCCAAAGAAAGTTCATTTGAAAGAGGTTAAGAGAATCATTCGATATGTTAAAGGAACAACCGCTTATGGTCTATGGTATCCTATGAGGACGTCTTTGGACTTAATCGGCTACTCGGATGCTGACTGGGCTGGTTCTGCAGATGATCGGAAAAGCACTAGTGGAGCTTGTTTTTACCTTGGACATTGTCTTGTTGCGTGGCATAGTAAAAAATAAAATTGTATTGCACTCTCCACTGCTGAGGCGGAATACATTGCGGCCGGTAGTTGCTCTACGCAGTTACTATGGATGAAAAGCTTATTGAGTGATTACCGGATCTCCTCCACCACTTTTACAATTTTATGTGACAATACGAGTGGTATCAATATTTCAAAAAACCCTGTTTTACATTCACGAACAAAGCATATTGAACTAAGATATCACTTTTTAAGAGAATTGGTTGAATCAAATGTTCTTCAACTTGAATATATTTCAACTGACAATCAACTTGCGGATATTTTAACCAAACATTTGGATCAAAAACGTTTTCTACATTTAAGAAAGGCTATTGGTATGAATCCTTCAAACTAGATACATTCTATTGGGTCATAGATCATGTGCATGTTGCATTTTGTTTCTGTGCATGTTTTCCGGTTTTTTCCTGATTATTTTTGAGAGATGTTTGATCTTCTTGAATGGTGTTGCTGTCAATTTCGTGATTTTGTGAGCGCTATTATATGGCTTCAATTGCTTCATATTATGTTTTGATTGATCACTGTCAATGTTATTCTCTGTTGTCATAATTTTTGAACGATTAAATCATTGAAATTCTGTTTTTGTATGCTAAATTAAATTCAACACCTCATGCTTTGAACTTTGATTGTTGCAATTGTTTTGTTTGATTATTAGCTATGAGATGAATAACTCTTTCTCTGTTTTTAAAATTGCAATAATATTTTTGAATTCAGGGTTGCACTAATTTAGGGGGAGTCTTTCTGGTTATGAAAATTTCTTAAATTCAAAAGATGTGGAAAGAGTTACATCCCTGCTGGGAGTGTGAAAACTACCACCACATGGAGGAAAGAGTACAACCCCGGTCGTCCGGTCAGTGTGTGCAGCTACCACATGATGATCAATATATCTCTATGAGCTAAAAGCCAATAAAGAATAAATAAATATGAGATGTTGTGGAGATGGTAAAATTCTAATACTATGTTTAATACATCTCCTAGGCGATATAAGGTGGTTTGTTAAAAGATGCTCAAAGAGCCAGTCCTATCTCAAATTTTTTGCATAACTCAAATTGAGAATATTATTTTAATTTCATGATTATGGGATCTATTTATTCAATTTCTTAACAAATATGATGATAAAATGATTCAATTAATCACTAGATCTTGCATGATATGTGAAATTTTATTTGATACTTATCAAGAATTTTATTTGATTTTCGGATCAACAATGTTTGACAAATTGAATATATTTGAGATTGATTTTCAAAATTTATTTATGAAATTTTATTGGAAGTCTTTGGGGATGGATATTGTGTATTTTTGATGTTGGATATGTTGAGGATATTATATAAAATTTCTGAAAATTCTGGACGAAATTTCAATTTTTAGGTTTTGGCTCTAGGACCGGTCCCAGTTTTGGAGAGACCGGTCCTTCCGCCCGAACCGATATAAGGGTGTTCTCTGTTTTCTATTTACTTCACCAATTTCTTTCAGACTTCTCTCCAGAGCTTCTTATATCCCCATGGTGCTTTTGGTTCCTCTCTTCATCAATTTACACTTGATTTTGGTATGATTCTCGAATTTTATTTCGTTGTTGCCTTATAATCCGAATTTATGCTTTACTTTCAGTTTTTGGGGTTTTGATCTCATTATGTTGTTAAATATCTTCATTTTTGCCCTGATCTTACCTCTAGACATGTTAGTCAGCATTTTCATGCATTATTCCATACTTTGATACAATAGTTTGGTTGTTTTTGTTATGATTTCTTCATCAAAACCTAATTTTTCCAATTTTTTCGTAAAATGTGATTTTACTGATTTTTGATGCTTGATTTGTCCATGATTTTCATGGTTATGTGGCCCTAGGATTATCTAGTATATTACATATCAATTTGCTAAAGTTTTTGGAAACACAAATTGATTGTTCTTATGTTCAATATGTATAAATCATTGTGTTTAACAGGGGTTTCTTCGAAAATGTACTCGTGGATATTTGTTCTTGTGGTTCTTATGGCCGGTGGTGGTCGCGGTAGTAAGCGTCAGCGTGCTTCGGCTAAGCGACCTGTTGAGCAACTACCGGAGGACGAGGGGAGCGAGTATGCTCCGGGCGAAGAATCTGAGTCTGATGAGCCCGATTGGGAGGCACTTACTGCAGAAGTGTTTTCGAAAAAGAAGGGTAAAGCTCCCTCAGTTACTGAAAAGGATAAGGACAACGGTAAAGGAACGGGTAGAGAAAAGGCAGTTGATAAGGGAAAAGGAAAGGCACTGGACAAGGGAAAGAAAAAGGCGACTGAATATGCAGGTCGTAGGAAGTCTGGGGGTGTTGAGATCAGAGAACCGGGTTCTGAGCCTCCTCGTCTCAGTGTGCAGGATGTTCCTTCCAGTCGTAGGTCAATGTACTCATCAAAGCACTGTATTGGCGAGCGAGATGTTGGAGTAGCTAGCATTATTGATTGTGTACCAGGGTTTCAAGATCTGTTTGAAAAAGAAAATCTACATCAGATTTGCGATAAATGATGGCTCGGACAGATAGGGTTGAGTATCTTTAGGCCGATTTTGATCAATTTAAAGATTGGCAAAAGATTTTGGACGTGATATGTATGCCAGGTACTGAATCAAATGCACTTTTGGTTCTTTCTAAGGATCTCAAGATGGAATATAGATTTCTAAACTTCGTGGTATGCTATAACATCTTGCCATTAGCTAACACTAAGATATTGAGATGGGATCGTGTACTCTATATGTACTTATTGGGGCACCCGAACATTGTACAAGCTAGGAACATCAATATGAACATTCCATTTTTTATTTGGCGGCGGATGGCAAAGGACATCAAGACTTCCGGGCAGAATGAAAGATTGCCGTATCCGAAGATCATCATGCGGATTCTTAGATATCACGGTGTGAATACGAGTTGTTCTTCCTATGAGCATAGCTTAGGACGGATTAATGAAAGGACGTTTGTAAAGTCCTCTGTGCAGCTTAGAACTCCGTCTCAGCGAACTGCTTCACCTACTGCTGCTCCACCTCCTGCCGCTCCTGCTTCTTCACGTCCTTCTATGGATATTTCTGAGGAGGATGTCTCGGTTTCATCTGTGTATCGTGAGCAACAGCGATTATCTGAAGAGCTTCAGAAACTGTTTGCGGATCAGGCTCAGATAAGGAAGGATATGAGCAAGATTAAACGTTTAATGAAAGCGATCTTTGATAAATTGGGTTGTTGTAGCTCAGATCTTCCTCCGCAGGGTGACGACTCCGACTGAGTGGTGTGGGGTTCCTTCTTTTGTCATTTTGGCGCTTTCTGACGAAAAGGGGGAGAAGCTCATGATGATGATGAATGATGATGATGATGCTCATGCTCATGATGATGATGATGTTGCTCATAATGCTCATGATGCTTACTTTTGGTGTTTTGCTTAGTTATGGAAATTTAGATGTTTTGCTTTGATGCTCTAACATGTACTTAGATGAACTATGACTGTTGATGGGTCTTGATACTTTGTTTGGTGCTTTGACATGACTGACTATGATGTTTATGTTTGATTTTTTTTTTATATGATATGTATTCTTGAATCTTGATTGCGTTTTAAGAATGTTTTTGCAGGAATGTTCAAGACTTCAAGACTCTATGTTTAAGTCATAGAGTTTGTATTAGGAATGTGAGAAAAGTGTAATTTTTTTTTTATTGGATTGATCATGCAGGAGATTGTCGTTTGATGATTGCGATGATCTTTTTTTTACTGATTGAGTTATTTAATGATACTTTGACTTTAAAAATCTGATTGCATCGCTTAACTCTACAGATTTAGTTAGTATATTTTAAGCGATTTTCGCAACTAAATTTTATAAAATATAAAATAAACTTAAACTCCATCGATCTTTCTTTGATTTTTTAATGTACAATCTATATCTAAATGCTTAAAATTATAAAATTAAAATTTATATTTAATACAAATAGTCTAAACTATTTAAAAATTATTTATATATTTTAAATTTTTATAATAATAAATAAAAAATTAGATTGGACTTAAAAAATATTATAAATCTTCTTCTTCATATATGAAGTGAGAAAAATTGAAGAGAGGAAAAAAAATAAAAAAAATTAAAGGGAGAGAGACTAAAAAAAATTGAAGAGAGAGGAAAAAAATAAAAAAAAATTATTTGAGGAGAGGGATAAAAAAATTGAAGAGAGAGGAAAAAAATAAAAAAAAATTATTTGAGGAGAGGGATAAAGAAAATGAAGAGAGAGAGAATGAAATAAAAAAAATTGAAGAGAGAGGAAAAAAATGAAGAGAGAGGGGAAAAAACTGAAGAGAGAAAGAAAAAATATTAAAAAGGGAGGGAAAAAAAATGGAGAGGAAAAAAAAAAACAAAACTCCCCTCCTCTCTCCCCCGGTTGGGTCCCACCCACACGGGACCCACTCTGCGCGGGCGCCCGCGTTGGCTCGCACTAGTGCTAGCTAGCGCTCGCGCGCGCCCATTCGCCCCCGGCGCCTTCGCCGGCCAGTGCATGCGCCCCCACCCACTGTCACGCCCCGAGCTCGCTACCAAATTGGTCCGGCTCGGGCGCGTTGGACGGACAGCACCTCCCCTGTCCGCCTAATGCTAAACAACGCGATCGTGTACAACAAGTGCCCAGAAAAATAACTTGAATACATACACAATCGAGCAACAAGTGGGAGCACAACCAGTGCTGAACAACCAAGAGCAAGCATCACAAGTAAAGCATATACAAGTGAATGAAAGAGAGATACTAAACTATTACATCCATTCAACTTTAATATATTTGATTAACTTTACATTCTTCCAAAATACAACATAAACTTAAGGTTTACAATTTTGCAAAATCCTCACACCTATACATCATCTACTCTCAAGTATATACGAGGTAGCTCTAATGCAAAATAGGAAGGTATGCTACCAACGCTAGGGCGCTAAGCCCTTACCACGATCCTCGACCGGCGCGCTAGTACCTGGCCCTACAATAAATTGGGGTGAGAACTACGAATAGTTTCCAGTGGGTTTACCCGCCGACTCCGCCGATTTCTCTACTAGGTCTAAGCAGGCATAAAAAGACAGATAGATAGATAGATAGATAGCTATAAATGAAACAACAACAATGACAGGTAAGTTGAAATGCAAGTATCCTACTATGCCTCAATCCTGTGTAATGAATGCATGCACTACATAATGTGTAACATACCAGATTTTGGAATAAAAATAAAAATAAATAAAAGTAGTGTGAGAAACTATTTTTATTGGATTTAGAAAAATAAAACATAAGTCAGAAGTGACTTATGCTGAAATCGGAATGAAAACAGAAGATTTAAAATTTTCTGTTAGAAACGGGACAGATAAATTAGCAGAAAATGCACAGTGTCAGAAAATTATGAAAACTGGAGGATAAGCCAGAATCATTTTTATGAAGCTAGATTTAAAGTTCTATATCATTCTGACAACCGGAAGGTGGAAAATAAAATCCGACAGGTATCTGATAAAGATTGCAGTTCGGTATAGCTTTCGGTGACCTAACGGGGTCGAATTGAAATATTAAAATTTTTTTGGAATCGTTAAGTAAAATCGAATATGACTGTCAAATTTGGGCTCAAACGGATATTCAGTGAGCTCCGGCGAAAGATATCCGATTTCGAACTGTCCGGAGATAAATAGTATTGTGAGGGTGTTAATTAAAGAAGCTTTGCTTCTTCTCCCTCAACCGACCAGCACACACGCCCCACACACACACACACACACACACACACACACACACACACACGCATGGAGAGGGGGGAGAGTGTCACGCCCGGATACCAGCGGAAGCATATCCGGCACGTGCACAGACCCGCCATATACCTGCAGTATATAAGGCGTCTACAAGAAGCAAGTCGATAGGAAGTAAAACAAGAAGTCCTATCCTGATATCAGAGCAAAGTACAAGTCGATATACAACGAGTATCAAATCCAAGTCAAAATACAAAGAGTATACAATCCAAGATCTCAACAAAAGGAGAAGTAACACCACTAATTTCAACCCCGAAAGTAAAATATACATCATGGGTATACAAAAAGAATAGGTACAACGGTGGTCTCTCTATACATAGGGACATCACCCTCGGCCGTAGCCCGAGTAGCAAGGTGATCGACTAGCACGCTCCTAGTAGTCCCTAGCTAGGCGCGACTCCCTTGCCACGATCCCTAGCCTCTCC
>NW_017893467.1:40031-70640 GCF_001540865.1 Ananas comosus
GTACATCTCGAGCCTAGTGGTGTAATTCGCCGAGGCTGGCGGCTTACCCACTGGGAACTATTGTTAATAGTTCTCACGCCCTTTTGGTGGTTGTTTTTACAGAGCCTGTTACAGGAGAGGCTAGGGATCGTGGCAAGGGAGTCGCGCCTAGCTAGGGACTACTAGGAGCGTGCTAGTCGATCACCTTGCTACTCGGGCTACGGCCGAGGGTGATGTCCATATATATATAGAGAGACCACCATTGTATCTATTCTTTTTGTACACCCGTGATGTATATTTACTTTCGGGGTTGAGATGATAGTAGTGTTACTTCTCTTTTTGCTGTGATCATGGTTTGTATACACTTTGGATTTTGACTCGGATTGGATACTCGTTGTATATCGACTTGTACTTTGCTCTGATATCAGGATAGGACTCTCTTGTTTTACTTCCTATCGACTTACTTCTCGTAGACGCCTTATATACTGCAGGTGTATGGCGGGTCTGTGCACGTGCCGGATATGCTTCCGCTGGTACCCGGGCGTGACAATTATTAATGTTGTAAAGTATGATAAATTAGCAGCGTAAATTAGTGAATGTCGCTGAAGTTTTCAGTATTTTATAAAAAATGACATTAAATGCTTATTGCTAAATGCCGCAACATTTATTTAAATCATGCTAATTAATATATTTAACAATATTATTTGATAATTGCCACTAGATTTAATAATTTAGCAGTAATTTATTATTAATATTGCCAAAAAGGATAAATTAGCAGCGTAAATTAGTGAACACCGCTAAATATAATAAAGTAGCAGCACTTATTGCTAAATATCGTTACTAATCAATATACAATTATTAGTATATTCCATTTTTACTTAGAATTAAAAATTTTAAATTAAAGTTTAAAAATTCGAAACTTATAATTTTAAAATTAAACTTATAATTTAAAATTTAAAATTTTATATTTTAAATTTTAAATTCTAAAATTTTAAATTTTAATTTTAAATTTTTAAATTTTTAAAATTTTAAATTAATTTTAAATTTTAAATTTCAAATTTAAAACTATAAATTTTGAAACTTAAAATTTAATATTTGAAAATAAAAAATTTAAATTTAGTATCTAAATTTAGAATTTAAAATTTAAAATTTTAAAATTTTAAAATTGAAGACTTAAAATTTAAAAACTTCAAATATATATAACTGATAGTTTCTAGCGCAAGTTGTAAAGGGCTTGGTGGTTGGTATCCGAGGTCTCAAGTTCGAATTCTAGTTGATTCACATTTTCAGCTAAGTTTATTTCTAAAAGAAATAAATGAAGCGGGTAGCATGCTACATTTCTCTCAAAAAAAAAAAAAATCAAATATAAATATAAATATAAATTTAAAAATTGGATCTAAAATGAAATTAAAATTTTAAAATTTGAGTCCCTAAAATCAGATATTTGTATTAGTGGCATTATATTTATGTGTCACTAATAAATAACTTAAAATTAGCATTTAATCCCTTTTAGCAGAATGTTCCCAATGACACTAATTGATTTACATTGGCGGCATTCATTATAAACATTGCTAATACTTTTAGAAACGGCATAGGCAACATTTGATGTCATATACTGCTAAAACTTTTAGCGGTATTCGTTGATCTTTTAGTAGCGTAAATAAATGCCACTAATGACTAATTTTCTAGTAGTGAATTTTTCATAGTCGATCATACTTAGTGAAATTAATTATTCTCCAATATTCACCTGTATGCTTGCTTTAGTGTCATCACACTAATGAATTTAGACTTGTCATTTCATAAGGAAAGCACAGCATACAGTGACTAAACTAGATTTATCATTGTCCTCGTAATAATCTTATGATAAAGAGCATTTAAGAATTAATTAAAAAAAAATATATGTCTCAAATTTTTAACATCTTAGGAATATAATTCTTCTACCATTAATTCCATGAAGGATTCATGCATGCAATTGGCAATAACATAAATGAAAATCGCCAATTTATTAGTTTTAATGAAAAGTACAATGATATTAACATTATGACTTGTGTCAGGCACATAACAAACATTACATAGCTATGTCCAGTCAATGGACCGGGTGCTCACTTGCTCCGCCCGCTTCTCAATCCGGCTAGTAGTATATTCCATGCGTTCGAAAGGGCAACTTCTTGCCCAAGGGGTGTTCTTGAGTCGAGCGTCCGAAACTCGTATCGGTCACTTACATAGTATCGATCACTTACACAATGATCCAATTGAAAATATGTTCACGGTGCTCGCAAGGGATTTTGGGCATATGATTGTTTAATCTTAAGTGCAACCTAAGCTCTCGGGTTGGGAATCTAGAAGTTTGTCCGGACGTCCGCAAGTAGGGTATGAATCTAGATCTAGGTGCCCACAGGGCATTCCGGGTGTCCGAATCCTCAATTCTCGAAACTTAACTCTCTAGATAAGCATTCGATTGTTTCGAGCGCTCAAAAGATCCTCTGAATCCAATTTTGGGCGCCTGATTCCGTTCAAGATTCCGAAAGTGGTCCAAAAACTCTAGCTAATTCAAGAGTTTGAAGGCTGTCTCGATCCGAGTTCATTTTAATTCGATCCAAACTCAGTCTAAACCTTTCTAACTCCATTTTAGTCATGTCTAACGTGATAAAATTTGCATTTTGTCAATTTATCCAAAGTTTGGTGCATTACAAAAACCTAAAATTCTAGCCTGAATTAGAAAATCCGAAGACAAAACAATAATTTCTTTTTGCCATATTTCAAAACATATTATATTAAAATCTAAAAATATTAAAATCTCAATATTCAAAATATAAATTCAATTATAACATCAAATATTCATGCATATAATAGCAATAACCAAATAGAAAAAGTACATTTTCATAATATCTAGTCCAAATGCCCAATCTCCAAATGTAAAAAATATAGCATTAAAATTTAAGAAGTTATTAAAAGCCAAGCCTCTTTATCATTATTCAATTATTCAAGATGCGTTGGCAAATGCTATATTATTTCTGTACATGAGCAAATATAGAAATACTCTTTAAAGCATTTTTTAAATAATAAATTCTTATAATATATTCTAAAAATACTGATTAGATGAAGATCCAATAGTTACAAAATTAATAAATTTTTTTATTGTATAATATATAATGTAAAACCTATTCGGGTTTGAGTTGGGTAGAGACAAATCCATATCCGAATCTGAATACGTTGAATTTTTGTTTTTTTATACCCATAATCTAAATTATATCTGTTTAGACATCACTAGGGGCAATGGGGAGTTGAAGGATTTCTCTTTTTTTCTTTTTCCTTTTTTTCTTGGTATGCTCAAAAAAAAAAATTTTTTTTTTTTTTTTTTTTTATATGGCCCAAAATCTGGCCAATAGAATATCTCTCAGTTCTCGGGGCCGAAGGGTTTCTAACCATTTATATATGGACCGGAAGCTAGGCCCAAATTTTTTTTCCCTTCATATATTTTTTTTTACATTTTTTGTTGTGGGCTACCTCAAAACTTGGTCAAATAATTGTCTCCCTTGTAATATTTCAAATAGGGCCAAAAGTTGGATCTAAAAAAATATATTATTTTTATTTTTATTTGTCAGCTTTTGAATTGAGGCGCGTTTGTATAATTTTACGTTCCACAGGAACCCAAAAAACCTAGTATATAGAGCAAGACCCTAAAAGTGAAATAAAGAGTCGATATAATGTCGAATAAGCTAGAAACTGTTATTTAACACAATAGGTTCAAAAGATTAATTAATCTAAGCCTGAGAGCCCAAGCCTTCCAGGCCTTTTTCTGCTCATTTAGCTAGTCTCAGGGCCATTAACAATTCCTACTTCTACACCGACCGTCCCTAAAATAAGTGACAAAGGATTTGATAATTGATACCCGAGATCCAAATTCGAATTCTAGTTGATTCACATTTCCAGCTAACTTTATTTTTAAATGAAATAAACGAAGCGGATAGCGTGCTACCTATTTCTCTAAAAAAAAAAAAAAAAAAAAAAAAATCCTACTTCTACTTCTAAATTTTCTTGCAGGGGTAAGCCGCTAATTCAAGCTCTAAAATTTATTAAATATTTTTACTAAAAAGAAAAACAAGAAAAGTAGGCTCCAATCCATTGTATCTTTACTTTAACGTAGAATACGGAAAAGAGAAGACTCAAAGCCACGCGCATTAATGAGCAGCTACGTACTCACTCACTCTATATATTATAAATTACACGGAGAGACGATACTATATTATATGTCATGTCTTATAGTCTAGCTATGATAAATTAATGGAGAAATATTTTATTTCACTCATAAAATTATAAGAATAATAACTTTATCGTGGACATAAGATTAATTGGTACTTTATTACGAGGGGAGGATTTGGGATCTACAATGCAAATCAAAGGGCAGGATCACCATTAAGATCACTTAATATTGATAATTTAATTGCCACAATTATATCTCTTTATTAAAGGAACAAAATAATTTTTTCCTTTTTTCGCTAATAACCAAGAGATAGATCTACCACGTACAACACACTATCAGTACCGGTCCTTTATATGCATATAATTATGAACAAGTAAGAAATAAGAAAACAAAACAAAACAAACGCAACAGTACTAAGAAATAAGTTTGAAAATTGGAACTAGGGCTGCTGTGCTGTGTTTATAAATTAGTCCATGTTAATATGGCTAGCTCTACTGCCCCAACAAATTCAAGCAAGCCCTAGTATTCGTGGTGGAAGTGTAAATACAAATCTGAATAAATAAATAAATAAATGGGACACGCATATATCCACCAAATTAAAACTTAAACAAGTACAAGGACAGCTAACACAGTAGTTGTTAGTCGCTACGCTAAATCACCTCTCCTTCTCGTGCTGATTAGTAGTTATATATGTCGGGAGATCGATCGAGGTAACCACCAAACGATTCATTCGATTACACACACCAGATCCGAACGCGCCAGTCGAATCACGACCGCACGATGGCGATCGGGCGTCCGCGGCCAACCCTAATCAATCATTGCTCAAACAATAATAGGCCATCTAGCTAACAAATTAACGGAAGCATTAATGAAGAACATGCGCTAGCTGTTGGCTAATTAAACAAATTAAGTAATATATAAAAGGAGGACTCTAATTAATTAAGTAGCTACCTAGCTAGCTAGCACATTAATTTAATTTAATTTAATTAATTACTTAAGCATGCATGCAGGAGTAGCGGAGCTGATGTGTGATGTATCTCAGATCAGAAGTGGGAACAAGAGAGTCCAGCTGGAGGGGCAGTAGAGATGTCCCCTGCCTGTCTGTCCCCGCCTGCTGAGAAAAAGACAACCAACATGGGAATTCCTTGCATGATCCGGTGGGAGGGAGTGCAGCAGGCATGCATGATCCCACTCCCCTCCCCTCTCCTCCCCTCCCCTCCCCTCCCCTCCCCCAACACAGTTGGTAGTCGATCGGAATTCCCATTCAAGGGAATAATGAAATTAAAGAATACTAGCTATGAGACATATATATATATATACATATGGGGTGTTACGTACTGTTGTCGTGCATGTTGGATTCTTAATTTATTTTCTCTGATCTATTGCTTCTGCCTTCACAAGATGAAGTTCTAGCAGAGCGCTTGGCAAAGTTTTTTTTTTTTTTTTATAATCAAAAATATAAAATCCCAATGTTTTGAAAAATAAAAGATTAATGCTCCGTTTGGCATCATTGTTTTTTTTAAATACTAATTCTATATAACTTAATGTGTNGTAGGTAGAAATGAATCAAAAGCTCAATCTGGAGCAAATTAAAAATAAAAAAAAAATGATCTCCACTGGGTTATCGCACTACTCTATAAGAAGGCATTTCAATGCTCAACATACTTCTTCCTACAGAGAGGCCAAATGGGTTTAATACACATTGTTATTATTGACAAGTGAGAGTGTCACATCGACCTGGTAGATTTACCATTAAAAATATAAAATCCCAATGTTTTGAAAAATAAAAGATTAATGCTCCGTTTGGCATCATTGTTTTTTTTAAATACTAATTCTATATAACTTAATGTGTTGGAGAATTTTTTTTTTTTATTATTATTGGGTGCTTACAATGTACCCACATAAGTGATAGAAAATAAAACATTGGAAGCAAAAAAAAGAAAGAAAAAAAAAAATAAAAGAAAAGTAGTTCCATAATAAACATTTTGGATGAAATAATTACGAGTAATTTACTATTCACTTCTATACTTTTTCCGTGTATAAAATTTTATGAAAAAAATAAATATGATGTGAAAAGACACGTTGAGATTTTTTATGTCGAAAAATAAGAGCTTTTGGTTGAAGTTTCTACCTACTAGCTAGCTAGATGTAGTAACAAGTAACTGGTCGATAAACCTTTAAGACTACGTTTAGTTGGAGGAATATCTCAGAACAAGACAGAATATCCCTCTTTATTCCCTCAAATACAATGCAAAATGGAACAAGGCCCTTGTTCCGGGCTTAACGGGTTGTTCTGGGAACAACACGTTAAGCTTGTTTTCCCCGGATGTAAGAATTGGGGGGAACAACATGGGGAGATATGTTTCTTTACCATTTTGCCCTTTAACCCTTCATCAGGGTTTGTTTAGAAATTTTTTTGGATTTTTTTTTTATTTATAAGAGCCACACTATTTTGACTTATTAATATTTAATTTAGTAAATTAAAAAAATTCGATTGAATAATTAATTTAATTTAATAAGTACTATTCCATTTTAAATGTTTATATTTTAAATTAGTTTCAAAAAAAATAAATAAATACTTAAATTGAATACTACAAAATTAATATTTTCAAAATAATATACAAATATACTTAATTTGTAAATTAATTTATTTTAATACTTAATTTATTAAATTATATTTGATTATTACATCCAAGGGCAAATTTGTCATTTTATTTAATTTTTATCTTTTCAACATTTTATTCCAATATAAACATCCAAACACTATCAAAAATATTCTCTAGGAACAAGCAAATAATATCCAAACGTAATTTACAACTTGTTCTAGCTTATACCAGAATATTTTATGTTCTCGGGAACAACAAAAATTGTTCTCCAAAATTTAGTTCTCTAGCCAAACGCAGCATTACAGTGAAGTATGTCAGATAATAATGTGCTTCTTTCTATAATTCTTATGAAATGGCACAGCTGCCTAAGCACCAGGTAAGGCTTAAGAATAGTGCTCTTGTTGGGGCTTAAGAATACTGCTCTTATTGCAAAGCAAAAGTTACGCAGAAGTAAAAAGTTTAAAACTTCAATTATTGAGTTATTTAAAGATTAAAATGAATAAAATATGATAGATCTTCCCGTATAGCTCTATCAAATTAACGCTAACCAAGAAGCGCAAGTAGACTAAATAGGCGCCTTTAAGTTCTTGACGACTGCGAAAAATCTAATTTTTGCACAACTACAGAAAATATTTATAATAAAACTACGCCAAAATTTTTAAAAAAAAACTATCTAAATATTTTTCAAGAACAACGAAAACTAAAGGGTCTGGAGTCTTCTTAAAATCTCTACTCAAAAAATAGTACCTATACAGGTGTAAGTGCCAGTAAGCTTGAACAGCCATCCTAGGAGACCAAGTTGTCAGATTTTAGTTGAGATAGGCTTTGGCTAGGTTAGGCAAAAAAGGAAGCCCAGATCTTCCACTGTAGTGGTGAAATACAGCATCTGGACCCCTCCTTAGTTCTCTGTCCCTTTCTAACAAGTAACAGGTGTATCGGGGCATTCATGTGATAAAAGATACACCTATCCTATTGTTTTTTTTTTTATAATCAAGAAACCAAGTTGGCAAAAGCACATAAATCCAAAGCCAAGCAGATGTGGTATATAAATAAGGTCCTACACTATGTGAGGGAGGCTAACACTGCAACTTGTTTTTAGAGAGAAAAATGGTCCCTGTTGTAGCTAAGGTACTCCCAAGCCATGAGTTGCTGCTAACATGCTACATTTAGATAATAATAGAGGCCAATCCTTTCCACCCTCTCTCTCTCTCTCTCTCTCTCTCTCTCTCTCTCTCTCTCTCTCTGTAAAAACCATAGGGGTCAAAAGTCGAAATGCATTTTAGCATGATAGCCATCAAATATCTTGTGATCCTAAGAGTTAATTTTCAAATTTCAGCTAAAACTGGATCTAGGAAGATGGATATAAAATTCTTTGGATGTTGGCAATGACGAAAATATTTTTATTGCAACCTTTCCACATTGAGACGGTCTAATTAACCATTCATTACTTCTTTAAGATTCGTGATTATATATGTACAATAGAAATTTGACGAAATATATAAATTTCTTTTATTTTGTGAGAACTACCAATTTGTCATTAAAATTCTAAATTATGACTAATCTATATGAAAAGTAAACAAAAGATAACCATTTAGATGTCATAATATGAGAATAGAATTAAAAAATAAACAAAGGAAAATGGGCAGAGGTCGAACCCCGGGAGGACAGGGCCAGGGATTTTTGAACAGAGGAGGTCATTGTCCATTCAACTCTTCTCGTTGTTGGGGTTTTGTTTCATTGTTTAACCCCTATGACTCTTGTTGGTGTATATATTCAAAAAATAGAGGTTAGCTACAACATAGTATAAAAAGTGTCGATGAGTTGATTAAGCCGAGGCACGGAAATCTCGCTCATGTTGCTCAGGACATGCGTTATCTTCAAGGATGAGCCCTACCCCCTTTGATGGGAAACCCTACTATTGGAAAACAATTGTGCTAGCTAATCGTAGGCTCAGCTCATATGTTTGGCTCAGGTGAACAAATAGAAAGATGACACGTGGTGCATCAAGAGTCGGGAAAGAACATCCAAAGACAGACGGGTCATGGGCGGGAACAATTGAAAAGGTGAGGGAGCAGTTTCGTAACAAACAAGAAAGTGATCAGAGCACTCCCCACAAAACAAACTGTTCAATAACCGTAGGCTAACTGAATATTGATCTATAAATAACGAGAAGTTGTTTGCATTAAGGGTCTTTTCCTCATACAAGACTACTCGTTTTTACTCTTCTTTTTTTTCTTTCTTGTATCTACAGTTTTCTAGTAGTAGATACTAATTTTAGAACTTTTAGTCATTAGTTTCTCTATAATTCGACCCTTAGTGCCTTCCTCTTTGTAACATTCTACATTTTGAAATCTATTTAGTTCGGGTTTAATTTTAGTCGATCAATTCTCGCCTCCTTTAAAAAGAACTTTCTAAGTATTGAGAAAGAACCCGGTTAAGCCGATCCCTCCTTAACCTATTACCTGATCATGTCACCGAGGGTTATTCTAAGGGGCAAATCGCAAATTGAAAGAATTTTGTCACATCCCAATAATCCCACATCGGATAGAAATGGGGATGTGATTGGGTATATACGAGACTTAGACACTAGTAATAATAACTGGGCTTAAGCATTTTGGGCCGGTGGTTGGGCCCAACGAGTTATTATTGCTAGCAGGTCGGGTTGTTACATTTGATATCAGAGCCAATCACCAGCCGAAAATTTGTGGCAAGTCTCGGCTGAGTCAGGGTCTGAAAAATAAGGTGATAGGCTATATCGGAGTCTGTATGACAAGGTGACTAGCTATGTCAGGGTCTGGATGACAAGATTAGCGAGACAAATCTCATATCACCCGGTGATCTTGAAGTGTGTGTGTAATTAGACTGACGAGGACATCAGGTCTTAACGGGGGGAGTCTGTCACACCCCAATAATCCCACATCGGACAAGGACGTCAGGTCTTAACGAGGGGAGTTTGTCACACCCCAATAATCCCACATCGGATAGGAATGGGAATGTGATTTGGATATAGAAGAGATTTAGACACTAGTAATAATAACTGAGTTTAAGCATTTTGGGCCGGTGGTTGGGCCCAACGAATTATTATTTCTAGGGGTGGAAACGAGCCGAGCTCGAGCGAGCTTATCTCGGCTCAAATTCGGCTTGAAATTAATTTCGAGCCTAAATTTAAGCTCAAGCTTGGATTGACATTAATTCGAGCCGAGCTCGAGCGAGCCTAATTTCGAGTCGAGCGAGCTCGAGCCCTAAACGAGCCGCTTGAAATTCTCAACATCATACGATCAATAGTTTAATTTGTATATAACATTATCTATAATTTGATATAAAAATATGGCTAATAGTTCAAAGTACAAAATAATTATATGAAATATAGTATTATAATATAAAAAAAAATAATTTATGAGTTGAATATCTAATCTTTTTAGCCTCACATATATTTTCTTCCGTCTTCAATCTCTATATTATTTATTTTTATTTATGTAGTCAAAAATAAATAAATTATATAGATAAATTGTAGTATCCTTATTTTATTATTATTATTATTATTATTTTATTTTTAATTGGTATAAGATGGATGTGCCTTTGGGGGATAAGGATGCCACGTGCATCAATTTCCTTCCCCCTCTCCCATGCATACCTATCAACTTAAGTACAGAGGGTGTGCATGCACTTCATTAATTAATTCTCTCTTTCGTTTCGGCCGAAGCAACGACGAGCTCGGGGAGTTGCCGCGAGCCGATTTCGACACCAACGACGCGCCGCGGAGCCGTTCGAGGGTACGGTTGCAGTCGTAGCGTCGCAGGGAGCTTAGGCGAGGGCGTGTTTTCGCCGTTCTCGATGTCGCCCCGCGTTGGATTTAGCATACAAGGTGGGTTTATCATCGGAATCCTACTCCTATAGTATTATTGGTCGACATGTATCATTAATATTACAAGTTGTTATTGTTTAGCTTAAATTCAGGAGTAGGTATGTTTTAGACATATTAACTGAATTGGGAGCATGTTATTAGCTGTTATTAATTATACATGTTGGACTTGGATAAAACATAGGAGAAAACCAGCGTTCGGAATCTGTCATATGTTAAACTACCTGATTTAGCCTTAGGGGCCGTTGTACTTTTATACAGTTGCAGTGTTCTTGTGGTGAGTACCCCAGGTAGTCTAATTTACTGTTACGCTCGTGCTGGGACGCCGAGCCGATTTTTACAGTAGTGTTTACAGTGTTCCGGACTGTTGGGTACCGTTGGGATTGACGGTGGACCTGGATTACTGATGTAGCATTAGATTGTGCCGAGGACACGTGTGTTTTGGTTGTTAGACCCTGTTTATTTGACTATAGCCTGCGAGAGCCTGATTGAGCTCGACAGAGATACGCTTGCATACTCGGTTGGGTAGCTCCCACGAGTGCCACTCCGGAGTTTGGCTTTGTACTTTCGCGTTGATGTCACTGACTAGTTTTGCTATCCACGGACTGTTTTGCGTGGAGGTAGCGTGGCTTAGACAGGCGGGACGGGTGCGTTCACAGTCCCCGGGACGGGTGTGTTCACAGTCCCTATTGAGATTGGGTCGGATTTGACAGTTACTACAGTTGGATAGTGTAGTGGCTGGTAGCTGTAGATTTCTTTCCAGCTTTAACTACTAGTTTGTTTCTGACTGTAGTCTTAGTGGGTGGGCCGATGATGTTGAGGGCGGTACCCACTGAGGACTACTTATTTTTACAGTAGTTTTCACGCCCAGTTGTTACCACTGTTTTGCAGAGCCATCGATTTTAGTTGCCGTGCCTTCCGAGGCTGATCGAGGCAAGGGCGTCGCGAGTTAGAGCCCTACTCGACTAGTTGCTGAGATAGAGGATCCACCACTGCAGGTAGTTTCGGTTTATTTTGTTGAGTTCATGTACATACAGTTGTTATAACTCGCTGGAGCGAGTACCTTTGTATAGCGTTTTGTTATATGTATGTGAGACTTGTTTTATTCTACCTGTTTGGTTTCTTTACAGCTCTATACTACTGGTTGTAGTATTGTATATTTTCAGTTACCGATACGCTTCGTATACAAGAAAAATTCTTTGTATAAGGCGGATTTGTCGACGTGCCCGGGAATTGTATAATCTGGGGCGTGACAGATTAAGTTGGTATCAGAGCTTTGCTGTAGGTCGTTGGGACCTAGGAAACCTAAGTTTGGCAAACCTTAGTAAAGTAAGACGCGAGAGGCGTAATTTAATTGCGAAAGTCAATGATTATTTGTTCTAACTCCTCCTAGAGTAGAGTGAGTGACTGAAGGAGTTTCTGTTTTGGCCTGAGAAATTATGTTGGCTGCAGACGACATAATTTTGGAGGGAAACAGGGACCGCCTTACAGACTTTCTTTGATTGGGTCGAGAGTGTTGTGTTGTATCTGACCCCGATTTGTTCCTTTCAGCTATGTATCGTCGCCGAGGTCGACCGTCGTTGCGGGAGTGTGCCCAGTTGGCGCAGGATCATGCAGGACCTTCTGAGAGACCTGAGCAGATGGAGCAGAGTACTCGGCAGGAGCAGGGTGGCAGACCCGAGGCGAGTGCACCCCCTGTTGTGGAGCCGAGTGTGCGACCTGAGGCTAGCGCATCCCCTGATCTGAGTGCACAGTTAGCTGCCCTGACTGAGGTGACGAGGCAGCAGGGGGAGTTGTTGCAGAGGTTGTGCGAGAGGGTAGCTCAGTCACCGAGTTCAGCACCGAGAGTACCAGAGTCGCCAGTTCCACCCCCGACTACTCCAGTGACAGCACCAGCTGCAGCAGTCCCTCCTCCAGCAGCAGTTCCAGTAGCGCCAGTTGCGTTTGCTAGGAGGCCAGTACAGTTGACAGAGGCCGAGCAGGAGCGGTGGACGGAGAGGTTGGCTCGCTTTCGTCGTTTTGATCCACCGATTTTTGATGGCAGATGCACTGAGGCCTGGGTTGTTGAGGGATGGGTCAGTGCGATGGAGAAGCTATTTCAGGATCTGTTCATTCCGGAGGGAGAGCAGGTACCTTTGGGAGTACACTATTTAGCAAGTGATGCTCACGACTGGTGGCGGAGAGCGAGGCGAGATCAGGGGCTGGTGGCGGCGCAGCTGAGGTGGGATGAGTTCTGTTGAATGCTGTTTGGGATGTTCTTTCCCAACAGTGTGAAGCAGAAGCTCGAGGAGGATTTGAGGAGGCTTCAGCAGGGAAATCGCCCAGTGCAGGAGTACTTTCGGGAGTTTACTCGACTCCTGAACTGTATGCCATTTGTGGCCAGAGACAAGGCGCACAGGGTGTACATGTTCGAGCAGGGGCTGAGACCGGACATCTTCAGGTTAGTGCAAGCGCAGAGGTCGAGGACCCTGGATGCGTCTATAGAGTAGGCCCTATGGGTGGAGAGAGGTGAGGTGTCACTGCAGGAGAGGACTCAGGCCGTGGGGCAGAGTCAGGACAGGAAGCGCCCCTTTTCAGATGATGTTGGACAGTCGAGCAGCCGGCGTCCGCCGAGACCTCCACGATCGCGTTCTCAGAGTCGTGGATTCTCGGGGCGTCAGCATTCTCGGGGACCTCGGCAGCAGAGGCAGTCACAGGGGTTACCACCGTGCGTGATATGTGGGGGACCACACTGGGCCCTGCAGTGCGAGCAGCGTGAGGGTAGGTGTTTTGGATGTGGACAGCCAGGGCACATGAGGTCAGCTTGTCCCCGAGCAGTATCACCAGCGCCATCGACCGCTTCAGCATCATCAGCACCTCAGCAATCTTACGGAGCAGCACCGAGTTACCGCCAGGAGGACAGATCGTCTGTGCCGCGGTCGAGTGAGCAGCGACAGCAGGCTCCGAGCGGCAGGGTCTACGCAGCTCAGGTGGAGGACTCTACAGTAGTTGACCGAGTGGTGGCAGGTATCACTTTGATTTCTGGCATTAGAGTTCGTACTCTTTTTGATACCGGTGCATCGCACTTCTTTGTTAGCCGAGCATTTGCACAGTTACATAGTCTAGAGTTAGGAGCATTGTCTCAGGCACGAGAGGTGCAGATCCCAGACCATGTCTTGCAGGTCGTGGAGTGTTGTTGGTCATGTCCAGTGCAGCTAGACTCGTGGATTATGCCCGCAGACCTGTTGGTGTTAGGGCAGCTGCAGGACTTCGACGTCATGCTCGGGATGGATTGGCTGGCGCGGTACTATGCTACGATCGACTGTGGAGCGAGGACGGTGACATTCCGCGAGCCAGGCCAGGAGGAGTTCACTTTTAGAGGCTGCAGGAGCACGCTGTTTGTTACTTGGATATCTTTGGCGAGGGCTCGACAGATGCTGAGTAGTGGGTGTATCGCTTTCCTAGCGACAGTTGTGGAGGTACCTACAGCGGCGCCGGGACTCGAGGACATCCCAGTAGTCCGCGAGTTTCCGGATGTGTTTCCCCCTGAGTTGACGACGTTGCCGCCGGAGAGGGAGATTGAGTTTGTGATTGATGTAGTTCCTGGAACTGCACCAATCTCGAAGGTACCTTATCGGATGGCGCCGGCAGAGCTGAGAGAGCTAAAGGCACAACTTCAGGATTTGATGGATAGAGGGTTTGTGAGACCCAGTGTTTCGCCTTGGGGAGTGCCGGTGTTGTTTGTGAAGAAGAAGGATGGTTCACTTAGGCTGTGTGTGGATTACCGGGAGCTGAATAAAGTGACCATCAAGAATAAGTATCGCTTGCCGCGCATTGATGATTTGTTTGATCAGCTGCAGGGATGTTATGTCTTCTCGAAGATTGATCTCCAGTCAGGTTACCACCAGTTGAGGGTGAGGGCCGAGGATGTTCCCAAGACGGCTTTTCGGACTCGGTACGGGCATTATGAGTTCACGGTAATGCCTTTTGGATTGACGAATGCCCCTGCCACATTCATGGATTTGATGAACAGGGTGTTCAAGCCGTTCTTGGATAGATTTGTGGTAGTCTTCATCGATGACATTCTGATTTACTCCCGTAGTGATGCTGAGCATGAGGAGCACTTGAGGATTATGCTACAACTTCTGCGCGAGAAGAAGTTGTATGCCAAGTTAAAGAAGTGCAAGTTCTGGCTATGGGAGGTTGCTTTCTTGGGCCACGTGATTTCAGCTGAGGGAGTAGCAGTGGACCCGAAGAAGATTGAGGCGATTCGAGATTGGCCTAGACCGACGACAGTGACTGAGATTTGCGAAGGACTGGCAGGATATTACCGTCGGTTTGTGGAAGGCTTTGCGAAGCTTTCCACACCCCTCACACGCTTGACGCGGAAGGGGATTCGTTTTGTCTGGAGCGACGACTGTTAGAGGAGCTTTGCCGAGTTGAGACTGAGGTTGACGTCGGCTCCTATCCTTGCCCTTCCAGTGATGGGGGATGGATTCGTGATCTACAGTGATGCATCGCACACTGGACTTGGTTGCGTGCTGATGCAGCATGGTAGGGTGATTGCTTATGCTTCACGGCAGTTAAAGGATTATGAGAAGAATTACCCTACGCATGACTTGGAGCTTGCCGCGGTGGTTTTTGCTTTGAAGCTCTGGCGGCATTACTTGTACGGCGAGCACTGCGAGGTCTTTACCGATCATGAAAGTCTCAAGTATCTGTTCACACAGAGGGAGCTGAACCTGAGGCAGCGCCGGTGGTTGGAGTTACTGAAGGACTATGACATTAGTATTCAGTATCATCCCGGCAAGGCGAATGTTGTGGCAAATGCATTGAGCAGGAAGTCAGTGCAGAGCCTGAGTTTGAGGATTACTGAGCAGAGACCCCTACTCGAGGAGCTACAGCGGCTGGGACTCGAGATAGTACCCCCTGGGTCTACGGCGAGGCTGACATCTCTAGTTTTGCAGCCCACTCTGTTGGATAGGATCCGAGAAAAACAGAGTGGAGATCCGTACTTGTTGAGGATTAGAGAGCAGCTAGACAGGGGGCAGGCTGAGGATTTGCTTTGGACAGTTCGGGAGTACTACGGTACAGGGACCGACTGTGTGTGCCTGTGGATTCTGAGATCCGAGCAAACATTCTGAGAGAGGCTCATTGTTCTCCTTATACGGTCCACCCAGGTGGGACCAAGATGTATAAGGACTTAAAGGCACGGTTTTGGTGGAATGGAATGAAGAGGGACATTGACAGATATGTAGCTCAGTGTTTGACTTGCCAACAGGTGAAAGCCGAGCACCAGGTACCTGCTGGCAAGCTTCAGAGTCTGCCAGTGCCAGAGTGGAAGTGGGAGTACATCACTATGGATTTCGTTGTTGGATTGCCTAGAGCGCAGGGTGGCTACGATGCTATTTGGGTGATAGTGGACAGACTGACCAAGTCTGCTCACTTCCTACCGGTTCAAACTACCTGGTCCAGAGAGAGACTTGCGCAGCTATACTTGGATGAGATCGTCAGGCTGCACGGCGTGCCAGTGTCGATTGTGTCAGACAGAGACCTGAGGTTTGTATCTCAGTTTTGGAGGAGTCTTCAGACGGCCTTGGGCACTCAGTTGCATTTTAGCACGGCGTTCCACCCACAGACAGATGGTCAGTAAGAGCGGACCATACAGACTCTAGAGGACATGCTTAGGGCATGCGTCTTGGACTTTGGAGGAGGGTGGTATGGACATGTGAGACTGGTTGAGTTTGCGTACAACAACAGCTATCAAACGAGCATTCAGATGGCTCCGTTTGAGGCGTTGTATGGACGCAGATGTCGATCCCCTCTGTTTTAGAGTGATGTGGGTGAGAGGAGGACTCTTGGACCAGAAATTCTACTTGAGGCTGAGGAAAAGGTGAGAGTCGTTCGACGACACCTTTTGACAGCATAGAGCCGACAGAGGAGCTACGCCGATACCAGGAGACGAGACTTGGAGTTTCAGGTTGGAGATCATGTTTTCCTCAAAGTCTCGCCGTCCAGAGGGATACGCCGATTTGGAGTACGTGGAAAGCTTAGTCCATGGTTTGTTGGCCCTTTCGAGGAATTGGAGCGTATCGGACCCGTTGCATACAGGANATATATATATATATAGTGTAGAACTACTATGCTATCGAAAATATAGAGAATTTGATGTTTTCGAATTTTTGATCCTTTGATTAAGAATTGTATGGTTGGGATGATTGCGGTCCCCCTTAGGACTTAATAATACCCTACGAGGTAATAATAGTATTAGTCCAAAGATAAGAAATGATTAAAGGGGTTGATCTAAGAATCAAAAAATCGAAAGCACTAGATCCTCAATACTTTTGATAGTATAGTAGCTCTACTATATATATATATATATATTCGAGCTTTTCGAGCTTTTCGAGCCTAATTCGAACGAGCCGAGTAATACTCAAGCTCGGCTTGAAATAAATTTCGAGCCTTTCTTTTTGTTCAAGCTCGGCTCATTTAATTTCGAGTCGAGCTCGAGTGAGCCAAATATTGAGTCGAACGCGAGTTGAACGCGAGCCGGCTCGCTCATTTGCCAGCCCTAATTATTTCTAGCGGGTCGGGTTGTTACAAATTTTGACTCGGTCAACATTTGACTTGGTCAACAATTTGGAAAATTGATTCGACACTCAACAGTTTTTTGCACGCCCGGTGGGACACTTAGGTAAAGACCTCCAATCTTATATTTGGAGATCAGAATGGCCGAAGATAATAACAATGGAATGAATCTCTATAATCAAATCATTTTCAGATCAATAGGAAATGAACAAGCGAGTAGTGCTGAAAATGTGAATGAGCAACAATCGATACTACCTCTGGGGATTGAAAGCAGTGGAGACCTACTGATTTTGGAGAAAGTACCTACCAATTTGTACTAAAACATTATCGTATCCCCAATCAATGCTTTGGAGTCTTCAACTCCATCCTACAAAGGGGGTTTCCGCCCATCAATTGAATTAAAAAAGCTCTAATTCAAAAACCGCCAATTTAGAATTAGGATTTTCTGCTCTACTATTTTCAAAATCTTCAAAATCCAATTCTAAGAAAATCTCAAAATACAAGATCTTACCTCTCTTAGGTCTAATTCCTCGACCTACCCATTGAAGCTCAAAGGTTTCACATCTCGGAGAGCTCCATCATGAAAGCACGTGGTCCAACTACAAGCTTAGAAGGTAAAGGGGCCTCCAACGGTGATGTAGAAGAAGAGAAAAGTGAGAATGTGTAGAGAAGGAAGAAGAAGTGGAAAGGAGGAAGATCTAGAGGGAGAGAGAGTTAATGTCACACCCCGAGACCCGTCTCTTTGGTCCGATTTGGGCGCGCCGACAGGCCGCCGAACGAACAGAGTTTTCCCTGTACATCCAAGGCGTCACAAATAGTACAATTCACGATATTCCAAACAGGAACAAAATTCATACATAGATTGCATAAGGAAGGTATCAACAATATAATTACTAAGCTATTACAAGCTGTAGGGACCGAGATTTTGGCAGTGTAGTTAAACTCTTAGTTGACGATGTTTTTGTGTGTAATTTAATTACAAAAGCACTCGTCAAGTTTCGGGCGAAAATGAGTTAAAACGAAGATTCTACGTGATTTCCAAGTTTCACTTAAGTGAATAGTAACTCGATTTTCCGGAGAAGTCACGGTGGGAAGTTGGCTTCTGGCACGTATCGGACTCCGTTCATAGAGATCCAATAGCTCGTTTCAATCGGTTCAGCTATTTTGGAACCGCTGGCGCTGACGGATTTTGAGTTTGACGCACGAATTTCGAGAAAATCCAAAAATACATATTTTATATGTATTTGTGCGTAGTTTCTTCCGTTGGAGAGTTGGAACGGATTTCATCGTAAATCCGAGAGCGATCGAGGTGAAACGAAATCGTAGCTTTGTTGTCTCCGTCGTGCTGATCGCACTGGTGTGATCCGTTCGCAAATCTAACGGACGTATCTGCGGGGATCGCGCGTTGATCGAGGAGAGGTCGGTGATCGCAAAACGGTATTTTTGCAAAACGCGACATTTTATGTACCGTTTCGCGTGAAATCGCATGTGGAGGGATATTCGCGCGTTTTACTCGCGCTGCAGAGGACTTGGTCGAAATTAACCATCTTCGGAGGGCTTATTTGCATTTTAGCTAGCCTATATATAATATTTTCTAGGATTTTTCTTGGGATCCGAGCCCTAGTTGAACCCCCAGCTGCCCTAGCCGCACCCTGCCACCTTCACCTCTGTTCCCCTGTGTCACGCCCTGGATTTCAGCGGAAGCTCACCAGTCACGTGCACAGACCCGCCGTGTACACCACAACTCAAGTATACACCAGGCGTCTACAATCAATATAGTAAAAGCATTCGATTCTATCCAGGTAATCATAGTAAAGCTTAAAAGTGTAACTTATACAACCCAAACCTTATTACAATAGATAAGAACAAAGTACAATGTACATGAACTTAATATATATCAATAAACTAAACTACATAGACTGATAAAGGTTGTCTAGTAAATATCCAGAAGGCTCTAGTTAGCCGCTGACCCCTCGCCAGGAACCCTAGCCTTTTCCGCTGTGGAAGGCTCTGTAAAAACAACAACAAAGAGGGCGTGAGAACTATTAAACAATAGTTCCCAGTGGGTAAGCCGTCGAGAGTGGCGAAGTACACCACTAAGTCAACTGTGGCATGAGTAAATAGCAATAAATAAGTAAATAACTGCAACAGGTATGAAAATAAACCAATTATGCTATTTGCTCAGAAATAAATATATATCAACAGGTTGCAGGTACTAGTTTATTATGATAGATTCTGTCATTCATATTAATGGTAAAGATGTCGTTGTTCACTATTCTAGTTAATATCCACTTGTCGTTTAACTACTCAAAATTTAAATCTTGTAAGACCCACCCGAAGATTGTCTGGCATGAAGACCCACCCGAAGGCTATCTGGTATGAAGACCCACCAGAAGGCTGTCTAATATGAAGACCCACCCGAAGGCTGTCTAGTATGAAGAACCACCGGAAGGCTGTCTAATATGAAGACCCATCCAAAGGCTGTCTAATATGAAGACCCACACCGAAAGCTGTCTAGTATGAAGACCCACCCGAAGGCTGTCTAATATGAAGACCCATCCGAAGGCTGTCTAATATGAAGACCTACCCGAAGGCTGTCTAATATAAAGACCCATCCGAAGGCTGTCTAATATGCAAGCTGTAATCCATGGTACAATATCACAACGACATCATAGGATCTGACAACTCGACCCAAGGTCGACACTGTTGTACCAAATCATAAATTGCTATCAACTACTTGTTGATATAATTCACTATCAATAGCTAGTATAACTTAATAAGTTTAAGCTTTACATCATACTAGTGATTCTATCAGGCTACACCTGGTCACTTACTCATAGTCCTCTCACTACTCCTTACACATAAGGGAAGTGGTTTACTAAAGTCATACTCAAAGACTCATGGCACATATTCTGTAGTTCAATGTAAACCTCCACTACTTGGAGAGAACAAATGCTATGCAATTACATCTACTTGATTTTACAAGTATGATATCATATCCAAATCTAGTTATTGACTCAACAAGATTACATATCCAAATCTAGTTATTGACTCAACTAGATTACATTCAGTTATATAACATTCTTGTTATGTTATAATACTACATTCTAGTTACCTGACTAGTTCATATAATATCAAGTGAAGCTCTAACCAATCTATCAGATGAAGGTAGAAACCAACTACTTAATATACGTAGGCAAAATAATCGATGAAATACTTTTCACATAATCTCGATACAGTTCATTCTATACTATGAATGTATACTCAAGCAAATCATCTGCACAACAGGTTCAAGTATAGCCATCATGCTTACAATATAACATTACCTAGCGTAATCCCAAGTACATCACTTCCTTTGCTGTTCAACTGAGCTAAATGGTATATTCACGCTGTAACAGTTATGTCCTTTTAAATTACCTCAAGCTTAACTTGCTTATACAAATTATTAATACCATGAATGCATAATAATCAAATAAGTGATTATTGATATAAGAAATAAGCAAGTCATAAGTCTTTCCTTTTGTTTAGATATGCTATCATATCCTATATGATCCACACATTTATGCATGTTTCAATTTCTCGCACTATACATATATTCATAAATATATAATAACTTCAACTCATAATGTCAAAGAAGATATAGAGGGAATTCACCCATTTCGGGAAGGTCCGACCCACCAATATACGACGCCTCTTGTCGAGTTCACGCTGATAAGCGATCCGGGTGTTCAAGCTTCTTAGGTTTACACTTTACTTCAAATAAAGGCTCCCAATGCTCAGCTTAAACCAGCTCAAATGTGTCCTGAAATTCAGCTCAACGGCATTCCAATCCGGCTGAAAATTAAGTCTCAAAACTGCATTGAAACTATTACTAAAAGTCTACTTTCGGCAAATTCCTCAATTGTACTAAGTTGTAGCTAAAATCCCTGTTTTGGTTCAGTTAATACCTTAGGTTTAGCCTCCAAAAGCCCTCACGTATCAGCCGGAGATAATCCGACAGTCCATCGCATCCTCGCTGCGAACAATCGCCAAAACGGCATCAAAACACTTATATACTAGATAGTATCATCGGAATCTTACTTAATCCGATTTCTAACAGATATTTCAGCTTACCTCAGGTTGAAACACCTTCTAAATCAGTCCCAAAGGTCACAAACTCAGCTTAAATCGATTCGGAAACCTGCTGTAATAAAACAATTCCAAACTGCATCAATTTACTCGATTAAACCTCGTATAGTTCCGAAATAGAGTCATAGATAACTAATTACCTTTATCAGGCCTTAAACCAGCTTTTCCCCGAATTAAAGTGGAGAAATCACAGCTAAATAACTCCTCTTTAGTTGCTGAAATCTCCCTCCAACTCAGCTGGGAGCAAAGAAACTGAAATAACTTAGAATCCGGTATTAAACTTCAAATTAGAGAAGTCTTTAGCAACATACCGATCAAAAACTGCAACCTAGCTTTCCCTGATGCTAAGGTCACAGAAAATTCAGTAAGAATTCTCCTCCCCACGATCCAAAGGCTTCCCTTGAGTCTCCAACTCAGCGAACATCGAGCGGAGAGCGAAATCGGCTCGATTCGGCGACTTCTACTCGAAGAGAGAGAGAAACCCTAGAGAGAGAAAATGAGATAGGTGCAAAGCCTCTCCTCAGAGCTCTAGTATCATCCACAAGGCTGTAGGAGTCATGCTGGGTAGATAAGGATGGGTTAAAGAAGTGAAATTACCAAAATAGCCTTTCTGCCACGAATCTGCCATTGTGTACCTGTACACGATGATGGCTGTACCGGTACACAATACAGGAAATGCTGAATTTCGCCAGAACAATGTACTTTCTTACTTCCGGCCATTCAATCACTTCTCTAACTTATCCAAAAACTTGTCTAAACGCTTTAGAAGATGTAGGATAGTTCCATTCATCATACTCCACACTCGAACGTCGTAATTGACCAAATTCAGAGCATTGCAATTGAATAGTGCATTTGCAATGCACTTCTCGGCTTCCGGCTACTTGCTTACCTCAGTAACTTACTAAAAACCTTTCAACAGTCCTTCAAAAGTCACAGACCAATTCCAATAACTGTTCCAACCCTCGCACCTGCCAATAGGCCNTCAAGTTTCAGGAGAAAATGAGCTAAAATGGAGAAGATACGCGATTTTTAGTTTTCACTTAAGTGAATAGTAACTCTGGTTTTCCGGAGAAGCCGTGGAGTAGAGTTGGCTTCTGGCACGTATTGGACTCCGAACATAGCAGTCCAATAGCTCGTTTCGACCGGTTCAGCTATTCTTAAACTAATGGCACTAACGGATTTTGAGTTTGACGCACGGATTTTGAGAAAATCCAAAAATACGTGTTTTATATGTATTTGTGCGTGTTTCTTATGTTGGAGAGAAAGATCAGATTTCGTCACGAATCCGTGACCGATCGAAATGAAACGAAATCGTAGCTTTGTTGCCTCTGTTGTGCTGATTGCACTGGTGTGATTCGTTCGCAAATCTAACGGACGGATCTACGGAGATTGCACGTTGATCAAGGAGAGGTTGGTGTTGGCAAAACGGTATTTTCGCAAAAGTCGCGACATTTTATGTACTGTTTCACCTGAGATCACACGTGGAGGGGTATTCGTGCATTTTACTCAAGCTGTGAGGGACTCGGAACGAAATATCGAGTTTAGAGAGACTTTTGCGCGATTTATCGCCTTATGTATTTAAAGGCTTCTAGGGTTTTCCATGAAACCCTAACCCAAAACCTAGCTCCAGCTAACCTAGCCGCACCCTGCCACCTTCACCTCTGTTCCCCTACCCCGCCGCGCATAGGCCGGCCGCCGCCGACCGAGCCTCGGCCGGCAGCCACCGCCACAGCCACCATCTCCTACCTTCCTCTCTCTCCATCTCCTTCCCTCCTTCTCTTTCTCTTGGGTTAGAGCCAGGCCGAGGCTACATTGCCTCCAAGCACCTTGCTGGCATCGCCCCGACCCCTCGGTGTCCCTTCCCGCCGACCGCACCCGCCTCCGAGCGTCGCCGTGCCGCGCTGTAGCTGCCTGCAGCCTTCCAGGCCGAGCCTAGGCAGAGGCAAGCCTGCGGCTTCTTCCCCGCGCTGCCTCTGGCTGGACCATCCCGGCTACCTCCCCTCGAGCCCCGGAGACCCCCGCGCGCCGCCGCCGGCGTTGCCAGTGGCCGCCGCCGCCGCCCGTGCTCGCTGCAGCCTACCAGGCCGAGCCAGGCCGAGGCTTGATCGCAGCTCCCTCCTCAAGCCGCCGCCGCTCGGGGCCGCACCCGAGGCACTCCTCCGGCCTCTGGGCACTCCCCGCCGTCGTCCCCGACCTGCCCCGGCCGCCGCCGTGGTCGCAGCAGCTGTGGTACCCGAGCTCAACTCGTGCGGGGCTTGGCTTGCTCTACCGTCGCTGCCGCCACTCCTTGCTGCCATCTGTGGTGAGCACTTTGCTCCTTCCCTCCCCGGCACCCACTTCTGGCCCGCGCGCACTTTCCCGTGCCACCGGAATCCGGCCGGAGCAAGCCTGCTCCTGCCAAGCCCGAAATAGGGCTTTTCTTGGTGGGTTTACTGTTCTGAGCTATCCGAGGCTCCCCGATCTCTCCGGAAGGGAGCACGATGATCATGGCAAATTTTTGATCATCGTGCTCACTTAGATTTTGTCGGGGACACTCCGTTCCGCTGTTTCGGCAGTGTTGCTCCGTTTGAGCCTTTTTGGCTGCTGTTTGGTATTTGCGCGCGTTGTTTCGACGATCCGAGGCTGTTCCGATGCCTCCGGAGGTGAGCAAGGTGATCGTTGGTCAGTTCCGATCACAGTTCTCACCTCACTTTGGATCAACGAAGTCCGGTTAGTTCTGTTCGACGCGTTTTTCCCCGACTGCGCACTGTTTGCTGAACCTTCGGGTTGCTCCCGCGCTTCCCACAGTGAGCTGTTGTGCTCCGAATCATGAGCACAACCTCCGGTACGTCGAGACCAAGCAGTATGTGTCTCGGTGGAACTTAGAAGTTCTCGGTTTGCGTGAACGAGCCACTTAATCGCTCGATTTACATAAAATGATAGGATTTTATGTAAATTGAGGGGCTTTTATGAATTTGTGCACCTTGTGGCTACTGTGGGTAGTGTGTATGTGTGTTTGGTGACCTCTGGACTGATTGTCCATGATCCGATAGCCTTCGCAGAAATTGATGAGTCGATTTCGGTGCGTTTCTCGGCGAAATTCGCCGAAAGAGTGCGTATTCAATTCGAATTTCTTCCGACGTGGTTTGGTTGTCCTATGATTTGTCGATGAGCCTTGTTGGCTGGTCACCATCATCATTCTGTGGGTTCAATGATGACGGGCAAGCGATGGTGGGTTTCGGTGTCAAAATAGACACTTTCGGAAACCTGGATCCGAACAATTATCCGACGACAATTGTTTGGTTATGTTATCTTTTGTTTGCTGCCAAGACATCCAAATCAGAGTGTTTTGTGGCAGCGGGTGACTCGTGACATGAGTCGGTGAGTTTTGGGACACTTAGTGGGTCCCGACGGCGTCCGGTGTGGTTTTCGGGACTTCGGGTGAGTTACGGTGATCGGTTTTGGGAAATCGATTCAGGGACTTGTGTGGGGGTTTGCGAGTCTCGTACTTTGGGTTAGTGGGTTGGTTACTGACCGGTAGACCTTATTAGGTCCGGTTGATGATCGTGTACAGTTGGGAGACAGGTGCGACACTAGTACAGGTGGGTACTTCGATCCGAAGTCGGTACAGTGGTGCACGCTCGGTGATGGTTTCTTACCCTTACTCTTCTGTTTTTACTATTGTATAGTATATATTGAGCCTTGCTCCCATGTTATTCCATTATACTCTGCTCGTTGTTTGCATGCTTGGTATCCTGAGTAGGAGTAGAGTAGTTCTATCTATATGCGTATCTGTTGACCTGGTTGGTCGGTTGTTGCATTCCGTATCTGTTGACCTGGTTGGTTGGTTGTTGCATTCCGTATCTGTTGACCTAGTTGGTCAGTTCTCGTACTTCGTATAAGTGACCTTGCTGGTCGATTGGACTCTGTGGACTTTGGGTCCAGGCAATGCATCAACTCTCTCGTCATGTATTTCAATCTGGTTGATTGAGGTTCGACGTTGTACGCCCTTATTTCTGGCTTCGGCCTAGGCACCGTCTTCAGCCGGTTTTTGTATTAAGCATACCAGCATGACTTAGTCACAGCATTTGGGGGTATTCACGACATCGGGTCGGTTTGGCTATCGACCGGAGGTGTGCTTATCTGGATGGGTCATCCTGTGGGGCGGGTGAATCAGGTCGGTGCAGATCAGTGACAGGCAGCGCTTGAGGTCTGCGGACCAATATAGCAGGCACCAGATTGGGTACAGTTTTGGTTTGGTTACCTTGAGGCATACTCAGCTTTGCATTCCTTACAGTAGCAGTTTTGTTTATTGCTCATTTATCTGTTATAGCTACTGTAGTTTCTTCGTATCAGCATCTATATTTGTTTACCATATTGTTGTTTATCTCTTCCTGATCCGGTGAGTACTCCTCGCCTTCATCGGCTTGCGGTACCCACTGGGAGGGGAGACATGTTTACATATTCTCACCTCCCCCACCATTTTTCAGGTATTGCAGGCGGTGAGAGTAGAGACGAGACGTGAGACACGTTCGTAATGGTCGCTAGAGCTTCCGACCTGGCTTGTTGGTTTAGTTCCTCCCCTGTTTACTTTTGTTATTAATAGCTTTGATATTTCATGATTCAGTTGGTTTATGTTATTCGAATTCATGTGGTTTTGAATGAACTATAGAACTTGTGGATTTTGTGAAAAGGAAAAATAGTTTTCTACCCCTCGTGGTAGCGTTTTAAAAAGAAAAGATTTCCGTGTGGGAAACAGCTTTCAAAAGAGTTTTTCTTGTGGTTTTTATGTTTAAACACTGAATGGTAAATATCTGGTGAATGGTGAATGAATGTTGAGAATTGTCTATTCATATATTGTGGTTGTATCCTGGTTATACTCTGTTTGGACATCTTGTATTTGCGCGACGCCGTGCAAATACAGAGGAGACTCTGTCCGTGTGAACAGTGAATTTTCTGTATTTGTGGCGGATCTGGCATACCCTGGGGTCAGATTTTAAAAACAATATATATATTCTAGTAACTTCCGCTGTACTTTCAATCTAACAGGGACCCCGGGGTGTGACACAAGCATCAGCTCATTTTACATCACATTTACATTCATTTGCTTCCAAATACAATCAGCTTATTACAAATTTGTTTCCTTTTTTTCTTTCTACACCCCTAAGTTATGCTGACTTGGGGTACTTCTATCTCTGGTCTCAATGGTAGGGCGCTAACTACCGAGCTACGCCCTTTCCTCGCGCCGCCGCGCCGCTCACGTATAGACCTAAAAAATATGGGGGTGAGAACTATGTACATAGTTCCCAATGGGTATGGCTGCCCAAGGGAAGAGCTCGACCCACCAGGTCCAAGGAGACAACAAGCTAGTTAGTCCAATAGATATACAAATATATAATTTTATGCAACTAACAAAATCATGCATATGCCTCACAAAATGCAGCAATGCAATCAATATAAGTAGATCTATCGTTTCTACTTTCTATTCCACAATTCACATTATTTACCATTTGCTCTTAAGATTTTTTTTCCTTAGCCAAACTATACCATCCGATTCGGTCTCGAGTCAATCATTAGCAGAATATCGCTCACATGCAGGCATGAGGAGAAGGACGTCTTACATTCACCTTAGCCTTAAATCCACTCGACTGTAGGTCATCCGTCGGGTGAGAAAATACCAACATACCCTTGACCACAAGTCGCTTACTAGACGAGGAGAATCACACATACCCGTCGAATCATTGCCGGGCGAGGAGAACCACACATACCCACAGTTATGACTCACTTGCCGGGCGAGAAGAACCGCACATACCCGCAAGTTTAATCTGCTGCCGAGCGAGGAGAACCACACATATTTGTAGCCACCAATCCTAGGGATTCCAGAATCCACTTTCCAAGTCTCAAGGATTCATTACATACCCTATGTTGTCAACTTTTCTAGGTTCAAGTCCTTCATGTCCTAGTGGTCATCCTACCACTATGTTTCATAATCTAGGTTCTACAACACTAGGTCCAATGTCCTTTCCCATCTAGGTTCATTTGACTCTATGTTCAATGACACTAGGTTCAATGTCCAATCATGTTATATGTATCCTAGTTGTCCACACCTAGGATTCATGACATCTAATCTTTGTTTCCAATTGTCGAGTTCTCTAATCTTCCTAGAGTTCATCAACCTATGTTCAATAACCATACCTAGGCATACATATATATCCTATATGTTCCACATGCCTATATTCTTGTCCAGTTCTTGTCCAATGGTAAATACTTTACCCTAAGTAGCATATGATCTATGCCTACTCATTTAATCAATTAATCTACCATTACATGCATGCATCAATAAACAAAACCATACTTCACTTTGGCATGGAACCGACCTTGTCACGCCCCCGCCCCGAGCCCGCTACCAATTTGGCACGATTCGGGCGTAGCGAGCGGACCGCCGAACGGACAGCACCTCCTCTGTCCGCCCAAGGCTCGAACTACTAGAGCACAAACAGTGCTTATCAAACAAGAGCAAGCAACACATGTAAAGCATACAAGTGATAAAAGAGAGATGTACTTAACTATTAACTCATTAACTTATACAATTATTCATTCTTTACATTCATACAAAATGTAGGTACAATCCACTCAAAATCTCACCCTATACATCATCTACTCTCAAAATAGGTACAGGGTGTAACTAATGCATAAAGGAAGTAGCCTCTACCAATGTCACTAGGGCGCTACGCCCTTGCCGCGATCGTCACCGGGGACGCTCGAGCTCGGACCTGCAATGTGGTGGAGTGAGAACTACGAATAGTTCCCAGTGGGTTCGGCCGCCGACTCCGCCGATCTCCCCACTAGGTCTTAAGCAGGCACAGATAGATATGCAGATAAATAGATATATAAACTGAAAGCAGTAACGGTAATGAACATCTATGAACTATATTCTATTAATGCCTCAATCCAGTATAATGCGTGCATGGAACTCATAGTAAGAAGGCTGGCTATCCTACTACCATGTTCAACAACAAGGTCATTCATTTGATTACCCAATTTCTCGGCGAACGCAAGGCTCGCTCACAGTCTCACGTCTCTAAGTCTCATAGGAGAGGTGGCTAGCTATTCACCTACCCCGAGACCGCCTGCGGACACTACACTGGTCCAAGGGCACTACACTGGCCCCCTCGCGTGCCAAACTCCGGAGTGCACTACCTGTGAGGAGCTACCTCCACAGGTGCAGACAGGCTAAGTGAGCTCGATCTAATCTCATGAACTGGGAACACCCTAACCAACCAGGGGTGATAGCAACATAGTATCTCACTATACTAATGTCCTCATGCCGCTCTTGCACTACTTAATGCCACTCGTTCAATGTTTAAGATTAACTAGATGCCACTCGTTCTCTTGACAAGTTCTTGATACACTAGTTTCCAATACACTAGGTTCATATTCACATAAACATATTCATCATATATAGGGCGAACTATCTCATAGTATTCAACTCATGCATACTAGGTTTTCATTCATGGTATCCACAACCTATACATCACTAGCATGCAAGGATATGCACAATTACAGATAACACCCTATAATGCTAAGTCACAATATGTAAATGATCGATAATAATACTCAGACATAAAGAGCAGCCCGACTGCTTCGGGATGGCACTCCCCCACCTCGTGGTGATGCCGTGACTCTTCGATTGCGATTCGCCGACGTCTCGACGCCTCGTTGGCCTTCTAGGCGAGAACGAAGCTCCGAAGGTCTTCTTGGCGATAACTTCGCACCTACTCGACGGATCGACGAACCGTCTCCGCCTACACGTTCAGGGACCTAGCAATTAGGTTTGCGACCATTCAAATTAGATCAAAGCCCTAGATTTGCCAAAATCCCAAATCGAAGCCCAAGATCTCGATATTGGAGAAATCCGTGGTGCGAGATCCGATTTCGAGCTCGAACCTTCTCCCTAGCTCCAATAGGTTCCATTCGAACCAATCCTAAATCACAAAACCCCCCAAACCCTAGAAATACCATCAAAGGGTTTAGAGCTTACCTCTAAACAAAGCTCCAAGCTTGAAGAGGGAGAGAAGAAGATGATCTTCTTCTTCTTCTTAGTCTTCTCCTTCTTTTTCTCCTTCTTTTCCTTCCTCTCCTTCTTCTTCTTCTCCTTCTCCTTCTTTTCCTTTCTAGATAGAGAGAGAGAGGGAAAGGGTGTGAGAGAGGAAGAGAGCAACTGAGAGGGAGAAAGGGGTCCCTAAGCCCTCATATAGGCCATTTTGCAGATAGCCCCCTCAACTTTTCATTTCCTGAAACAGCCCTTCCTCGGCCATTTTCGCAATGAGGGACCGGTCCCTGCTCGGGGAGACCGGTCCTCGAAAGCTGCACAACAGGCAGAGGGGATTTCGCGTTCGAAAACCGGTCCTTGCCTGAGAGACCGGTCCCCGGGAGACCGGTTCTTGTCCGAGAGACCGGTTCCCGAGAGCAACACTTTCGGGACTTAGCCAAATTTCGGCTTCTCTCGCTGGGCCAACGTTCAGGAACCGGTCCCTGCCTGCCAGGGACCGGTCTCATCAGAGACCCCCGCAGCCCAGCCCGATGGGACCGGTCCCTCCCTGCCAGGGACCGGTCCCCGAGAGCATTTCTGCTCCAGTGCAGCTTTTGCACTGGTGCTCTCGCGGACACCTCCTCAATGCACCTCATGCATTGCGGTCACCTTCGGACTTTCCGAAGCTCGCACGCTCGACAATCAGTCGATTCTTGACGAAGTCTAATCCTCGGGTTTCGAGAATTCACTTCCCTTACAGACCTAGTCATGTCGGTGAAGCACAACCCACCACAAACTTCCTAATTGCTTGTAGACACTTGCAATTAGGCCAACCACTTGGATCTCTAAGATTGCTCCCAAGCTTTTCTTGCCCTATACAAGAGATCCATTCGTTACCATTTTCGAACCACTAAATGATTTCTCTACTAGAAATCAAATAGCCTCACATGATTTTCTAACCCTCAATTAGGGTTCTAAAGGGTTAAAATATGTTTAGAACCCTTTATAAGAAAATCCCTCTTTTAACCTAGAATATTTCCAAAACTAGAGGAGAAATCCTAATCCACGTGCTAACGTCTACAATTTGTAGCCTAAATTAGCCTAGGTTTGCTAGAAATCCATTTAGGAGGTTTAAACCCAAAACCCTAACTTCATCATTCAAAACGAACCTTGAGTCGGAAGCATCCCGAGCCACCAAGCGTCCGAAATCTTGATTCACCACTCCTCTAAGCTTCCCGAGTTCGATCTCCAC
>NW_017893468.1:0-2189 GCF_001540865.1 Ananas comosus
TTAATTGGAAATGAAAATTGACACGGTGTTGAGTTTATTATGATCACTACTAGACAGAGAGTGGTAGTAGGATTACATGGACTTACTTCTAGCATAGTTGTGGACATTTGGGTATTCATACATACATGTAGTATGCTAGGAGATGTTGTTTATTGCATCCTTATATGCATTGTAGTCATGACAAAGTACCACTTTCATATCTGTATAAAGTAAATCATGATATTACTTGTGAACATGTAGATATATATTATCCATGACAAGATAAAGTTGCATTATAAATGCCATGTTTAATTGCAAGCAGTAGCTTAGCATCTTAATTATGCTTTTTTATATGCAATTTACTCGTTACTATTATTGTTAGACTTACCCTTTCTTTTGGGGCCTAGTGGTGCATTGAGCTGATGTAATACACTGAACTGAACTTTTGCAAATTGCGAAATTCGAGTGTGTGTAATGAGTTGTGGAACTATCCTACATGTTCTAAAAGGCTTGGATAAGTTTTTGGACAAGTTAGAGGGTGATTGGAAAGCTAAATGCATGAAATTGCATTGAACTGGCGAAATCAGCACTTTTCTGCTTGCTGTACCGGTACAGCATTTATCTTGTACCGGTACAGATTGGCAGAAACGTGGCAGCAAGGGTCTTTTGGTCATTTCACATTTTGATCCTATCTATTTGAACCTAGCACGACTCCTGGGGCTCAGTGGAGGTTGCTGGAGACCAAAAAAGCAGCCTTGCACCATTTTCTCTCTCTCTCTCTAGGGTTTTTCTCTCTCTACAAAGAATTCGACGATTTCGCTCGTTTCCGTCGCCTCGCTCGATCTTCGCTGGTTGCGGGTGTCATAGAGCTCACTTGGACGTGTGAGAGAGTATTTTGGAAAGCTTTTCGCAGCTCTGAACCAGTGAGGTGCCGGTTGGAAGCTTGAAAAGGTAAATGACTCGATTTTTCCGTTATCGACGTTCTAGTAGTCGATTTGAGTATTGATTTTGGGTTTTTGCTTCCAACTGTTTTAACCTGAGATTTCAGCAAGTAAATATGAGTTAATTAGCTGTGAATGAACCTCCTTAGACCAGGGATAAGCTACTTTGAAGCTTAATAGCGATACTTAGTTCATTATGAAGCTAATTTGGAATTAAACGTGAGTTATTGCCGCAACTTGATACAAATTGGCATGTTTTCTTCACAGCAGGTTTCTGAACCTTATTGAACTAAATTAGTGACCTGGGAGACTAGTTTGGAAGGTGCTCCAACTAAGGGTATGCTGAAATTTTTGTGAGAAAACTGAAATCGCAAGTTTCCGGCTATATTTATTAGTAGTCAATGATTTTGACGCCGTTTTGATATTGTTCGCAGCGAGAGGGTAATTGACCGTTGGACCGTCTTCGACTGGCATTGGAGGGCCTTTTGGCAGCTTCTCTTGAGGTAAAACACTAACCCAGAATAGGGATTCAAGGGGTTACTTTGTACTAAGTGTAAATTAGGCCGAAATCGGACATTTCGGTCGTCATTTTGACGCGATGTTGATGTTTACTTTCAGCAGGATTGGAGCCTTGTTGAGCTGATTAGTGGGACTTCTTGTGACTATTTGGAGCCTAGTACTAGGTGGGTTTGACCTAACCAGAGCAAGTGAAGCTCCCCTATGTTCTATATGTATTATAGAAGTGGCCTAGTTATATGCTTATGTGATTGTTAAAGGGCTCGGAATTCGTCATCATGACGTTTTCGCACACGCTTACTCGTGCTACCGTTCGTTCGTATAAGGTGACAGGTGTACAGAGTTAATAGTACAAAAGTAAACGTTACAAGAATGGGAGCTAAGAGACTAGCCTTAAAGTTATGTGTTTCTCATTGTTCTTGATCATAGGTGATCTAACATTTGTACATTCTCATTACGATTTAGTGTACCGTAATATTAGAAAGGTGATAATGTCGTGATAGTTGTACCAGTATTCGTACAATATCAAGAGATGAAATCTCAGTTCTCTTACAGTAACAAGAGATGAAATATTCACGTAGGATGTGAACAAGTATTCAGTAAGTTGACTTAACTTATCTTTATATTTATGAAAGTACATATATACAAGAGATATAGTATCTTTGTATTATTTGACTAGAGAACCAACAAGATGACTTGATTTGTTCTTATGAAAATACGTACTTGCGAGAGAGCGAGATAAAGTTTATACGT
>NW_017893468.1:3553-21111 GCF_001540865.1 Ananas comosus
TGCAGCTTAAGATGCCTACGACTCGTTCTGGAACCGCCGGGGCGGCTGAGGCGGCCGCTGCGGAAGAAGTAGAGACTTCCGTCACTTCGGGGTCCAGTGAGGTCAGGGAGTTACAGGAATAGCTCGCAGTGTTGACTCAGCTAGTGACACAGCAGGCATCGGCAGCGCGACAGCAGATAGATGCCGCGCGGCGACAGGAGGATGGGATGAAGAGGTTGGAGGATCTATTACTGCGACAGACGACCGACAGAGAGATTCCAGATCCCGTACCTACAGCACCAGAGAGGGGCACGACTGCGAGAGCACCGTCACCGGTACCCGATACACCCCCAGTAGCCCCGAGGGTAGAGCTCCGACAGCAGACAGTAGCACCACCACCAGTGCCCATAGCTGCGACAGGGACAGTGTTGCCAGAGATGGTAGGAGTTGAGGAGCGAGAGCGGATGATGGAACGACTGAATGAATTCCGTCGCTGCAACCCTCGTTTCTTTGATGGGGAGAAAGCGGATCACTGGGTGGTCGAGAAATGGCTGATGCATATGGAGAAGTTATTCTATGATACCTTCGTCGAGGAGCGATATCGAGTTTGGTTCGCGACGCACCACCTTGATGGCGAGGCTTACAGGTGGTGGGTGGATATCCGTGAGGATCCCCGTGCTGATTTATACGCTATCACCTCGACGAGGTTCAAGGAATTACTGTTGACGACCTATTTTCCTCAGAGTGTAAAGAAACAAATGGAAAGGGATTTGAGAAATTTGAGACAGGGGGGCAGAACAGTGGCTGAGTACGAGCGAGAGTTCTCCCGATTACTGCACTGTGTTCCTTTTGTGGTTCGTGATGATGAGGACAAGGCCCGTATCTTTGAGGTGAGTTTGCGGCCTGCGATTTTCAGATTGGTCGAGGCGTCAAACCTCTCTACTTACAGGGATGTCGTGAACCGGGCCTTGATTGTGGAAAAGAGGGCAGAGATAATGAAGGAAAGAGACGTTGTGGATCGAGGCAAAGGAAAATGACCAACAGCTGAGAGCAGTGGTCAGCAATCTTTCAGGAGACCGCCAAAGTATCCGAGGGGCCAGACGGGCCAGACAGGTCAGTCGAGGAGTCGAGGTTCTTCAGCGCCCCGTGGAGCACCCGAGCGTCGTCGACCGCCGCATTGTGTTATCTGTGGTGGGCCTCACGTGCCGCCACAGTGTCCACAGCGTGGGGGCAGGTGCTTTCTCTGCGGCCAGGAGGGCCACTTTCGGTCAGGGTGCCCGAGAGGTTCTTTGCCGGCACCCTCGTCAGCTTCTGCACCTACATCTTCAGCTCCGAGCCAGGGGACCCCGACAGCACCCTATCAGTCTAGGCGACCACCAGGACAGTGGCAGTCAGAGAGTTCGCAGCAGGGTTCGAGTGGGCGGATGTATGCCGCCCAGACTGAGGGCGCCGCAGCAGCACAGGAGGTCGTAGCAGGTATCATTTTGATTCATGATGTTCGTGTTCATGCATTATTTGATACTGGTGCTTCGCATTCTTTTATTAATCGGCAGTTCGCCGAGTTGCATAGCATTCATTTAGCACCTACTTTGCATCCGGGACGAGTGATCGTGTCCGACCATACCCTAGATGTTCGTGAGTTTTGCCCTCGCTGCCCAGTTAGGGTAGGCGACTGGATTATGCCAGTGGATTTACTAGCACTACACAAACTAAGTGAGTTTGATGTAGTATTGGGTATGGATTGGTTGACACAGTACTATGCCACTATTGATTGCACGAACAGAACGGTAATCTTTAGAGAACCAGGTCAGCAAGAGTTTGTTTATAAGGGGTGTCAGAGTTCATTGTTCGCAATGACTATTAGCTCTTCGCGAGCCCGACAGTTGATACGGAGAGGTTGTGTAGCCTATTTGGCTAGCATCTCTGTGAGTGGTGATGAAGCCATCAAGATTGATGATATCCCAGTTGAGCGGGAGTTCGGAGATGTGTTTCCAGCTGAGCTGCCGGGTATGCCACCTGATAGGGAAGTTGAGTTTGTGATTGATCTTGTCCCTGGGACTACCCCTATTTCGAAAGCACCATATAGGATGGCACCCGCTGAGTTGAAAGAGCTGAAGGCACAGTTACAAGATCTTTTAGATAAAGGATTTATTCGACCGAGTGTATCGCCCTGGGGAGCACCGGTGTTATTTGTCAAGAAGAAGGATGGATCTCTTCGATTGTGCGTGGATTATCGAGAAATCAACAAAGTCACAATCAAGAATAAATATCCATTGCCCAGAATTGATGACTTATTCGATCAGCTGCAAGGATCGAAAGTATACTCCAAGATTGATTTACAATCTGGTTATCATCAGCTCAAGATCAAGCCTGAAGATGTCTCTAAGACCACTTTTAGAACATGGTATGGGCATTATGAATTTACAGTTATGCCATTTGGACTGACTAATGCCCCAGTAGCTTTTATGGATTTAATGAACCGTGTCTTCAAACCCTTTTTAGACAGGTTTGTGGTAGTGTTTATTGATGACATCTTGATCTATTCTCGAAGTGATGAGGAGCATGAAAATCATTTGAGAATGGTGTTGCAAGTACTTCGAGAAAAGAAACTGTTCGCAAAGTTAAAGAAATGCGAATTTTGGCTTCGAGAAGTGGCATTTCTGGGCCATGTGATTTCAGAAACTGGGATAGCTGTGGATCCACAGAAGATTGAAGCGATTAAAGATTGGCCCAGGCCGACCAGCGTGACAGAGATTCGGAGTTTCCTTGGTTTGGCAGGATACTACCGAAGATTTGTAGAAGGGTTCGCAAAAATGTCTACTCCTCTTACTCGCTTGACACATAAAGGAGCTAAATTCCTGTGGAATGAAGCCTGTGAAAGAAGCTTTCAAGAGCTGAAGGAACGATTGACCACCGCTTGTGCGCGATTTCTGGCTTTGCCTGTTCGCGGAGTGGATTATGTATTTTAGCAGGCGATCTATCGCTGAATGGATTGGGGTGTGTTCTGATGCAAATGGCAGAGTAATGCTTATTGCATTCGCCAAGTTAAGGATTATGAATAGAACTAACCCTACCATACACACCGCCATGCAGTGTTATGGCGGGTCTGTGCACTGACCGATATGCTTCCGCTGGTACCCCGGGCGTGACCAGCTGAGGTCAGTAATTGCCCACTGGTAAACTATAAAATTATAGTTCTCACGCCCTCTTTATGTTCTCTTTTCAGAGCGCCTCCACCGCGGAGAGCTAGGATCGACGAAGGGCGTGCTTTTCAGCTAGCTCTTCAGCGAGTGACGAGTCGCTAGGTGGTCTACCTCTCGATTTTTTATTTTTGTGAGAGGTTGAGAGTTGTACCCGTATATGTTATATGAGACGACATTTCTTTTTGGACCTTGAATTCTTCTTTTGAGTGTTAGTATTGTATCACCTTTATGCATTTATTTACTTTGTTAGTATATTCTTTTACTCTGGTTTAGATGATAGAACAATACTCTCGCTGTCTGATATCGTTTATGTTATTATCTATTTCGTTCTATTCTTTTGCTTTTACTTCCACTTTGTGAGGACGCCTTATATTGTGACATATGGCGGTCTGGCACGCCACCGGAGAGCCTCTCCGCGGTCCGGGGCGTGACATAGGTTCTTATCACTTTTCATGCATACATAGGGTTTACAAGTTCTCATTCTTTACTCTCATTTCACATGCATCTATAGTCATAAAATGCAACAAAAGCTCTCAATTAACCCTATTATGCAAATTGCTCAACATTCACATATGCTCAATAAAATGACACTTTTAGACATAAAGGGAATTTCACTGATTCCGGTAGCGCCACCCACCTCGAATAATTGTAGAAGGGTTGTAGTTCGACTCTCGTGCTCTACGAACTCCGATCCCGCGTGCTACGGCGATCTACAATAATTTTAGAGCCAAATTAGGCTTTATACTACAAACTCATATCTAGTCTTTTCGTTTCGACGAGCGAAGTTGTCCCACGTGTCGGAAATACCCCAAATTAGGTTTTCAAGAGGTCAATTTATCTTGGAAACACCCGGAGGCAAAAGCCCGAAAATCTATGCTCTAACAATGTCATATAGGGTTTTCTCCTAGATTGATCTTATATCTAAGCAAATGATAGCTTAGAAGCACGTAGGAAGCTCTCTAATACCATTTCCAAGCCATTTGTACCATTCCTAGGGCATCTACTTTAAACCCTAGGTGTTCACCATGAGAGGACCTTGACTTTCCATGGTTTTCATGGTGCTCAAGCCTCAAAAGGGTTTCTAAAGCTAGAAACAAACTCAAAACTCCCAAAACCTAGGGTGAAATCCAAACCCTAGATGGGCTTTACACTAAAACTCACCTTAGGCTAAGCCCCTCCCAAGATCTTCTTGTTGAAGAGCTTCAAGATCCTCCAAAGCCACCAAAATCCCACTCCAAAGCTTCTTCTTCACCTTTTCTTTGCTCTAGGGTGTGTTTTCTAGAGAGAGAAAGAGATGAATGAGAGAGGGAGAGAGTTGGGGTGTTTGCTGTGAAGAAGAGGGGTGTTGGAGGTATTAACATATTGTAACATTTGAAATTAAGCCCCCCAAAAGCTTGCATTTGCAGCAGACTTCAAAGTTGCTGCCAGACCAAATTGTACCGGTATACGGGAATCTGTCACCGGTACACTTTCTGCGCAGAGGCCAACCCGAGAGCAGCTCTCTCGGGTTTTGCAAATGTGTACCGGTACACACCAGGGGTGTTACCGGTAACACAGTCAAAATTTCTCAAACCCGAGAGCTTTTTTCTCTCAGCCTGCAATGTTGTATCGGTTACAACTCGATGGTTGTATCGGTACACTTGCACCAGACTGTAGTTTTAGCTCCGATTCGACTCTACTTCGCGCCTGTCACGCCCCGGGACCGGCGGAGGCCCTCCCGGTAGCGTGCCCAGACCCGCCATATGTCTACACATATAAGGCGTCTACTATAAAAGCGGAAGTAAAGCAAGAGATAGAACAAATAAAAGAAGTAAAATAACAAGCAACTAATGATATCAGAGCGAGTAAAGTTCCATCATCTACACCAAAGTATAGAAATAAAGCTAGACAATAAAGAATTCATAAGTAGTACAATAACAATCTCTAGTACAAAAATGGTGGTCTCTATGCATATCCGGGTACAACTCTCAACCTCTCCCAAAAAGAAAACACGAGAGGTAAACCACCTATCGAACGATCCCTCGGTAAGCACGCTAGCCCGAGGCGATACCCTTTCCGCGATCCCTGGCCTCTCCCTGCGTGGAAGGCTCTGAAAAACATCNCAACCCTCCACCAAGTGTGGAAAAGCTCGAAATGCATCCAAACACTCGAACCTCACAATTTGCAAAGGTCCAGTGTGTTACAGCGCCGTTCGATACTAAAACCCTTCTAACCCTTCTTAAACTCATTTTTAACCCTTCCAACATTGTTGGAATGCTAAATGCAACTTGTCCATTCATCTCTTTCGTATACTTTAGTCAATTTGGCTAAAGTTCGATAATCGTTCTCGAGGTTTCAATATGTTACATTAGCAGAAAATTCACAGTGTCAGAAAATTATGAAAATCTGAAAATATGTCGGGATTATTTTTATGATGCTAATTTAAAGTTTCATATCATTCCGACACTCGGAAAGTGAAAAATAAAATCTGACTGCTATCTGTTAGAGATTTCAGTTCGGTAGAGTTTTCGGTGACCAAAAATAGTCGAAATTGAAAAGTTAAGATATATTTCTTTTTATTAGTTTAAATCGAGTCTGACTGTCAAATTTGAGATCAAACGGACATTCAGAAAGACTCCGGCGAAAAGGAACAGATTCTGAGCTGCTAAACTGAAAATAAGTAATATTGTTGGGGGGGCTATTTGTGTAACAAAGGGGCTTTCTCTTTTGTTTCGTTCAACCCGAGAGAGAGAGAGAGAGGAGAGTCTTTCTCTCTTTCTCTCTTGTTCTTCTAGCTCTCATCTCACATCTCTCCCCCTAGCTTTCTCTCTCTAGTAAGTTTCTCCATTAAAGAGGAGATGTTAGAGAAGATGAAGTTGGAGATGAAGCTTGGAGCTCTCCAATGGTGAAGCAAGCTTTTTAATAGTGGAAAGCTATGTAGCCATGGTGAGTTTTGTGATTTAAGCTAGGGTTTGGAGTAAATCTTTTGTAAATGAAATGTTTAGGATCTCTAGATGATTCTAAACTAGCTTGGATAAAGTTTAATCATGAGATTTGGTGTTCTTGAGGATTCATGAAACCCTAGGCTTAGAAAATTGGGGTTTTGGATTTGTTGGGGTTTTGATCTATTTTAACCCCATATTTCTCTAATTGAAGGTTAGAGATGAGCCCCTAACAACTCTAAGTTGAGAATCGACGAGCGTTCGGCGATCAATTGCGAGTTGGAGCCGAACCAGATCACGTGTGCCGCGGGAGCCCGATTGCAAGTGACTACAAGCAATCGGAGAGCGATATTAGGTGGGTTGTGGTCTACCGAAGCGATTAGGTCGCTTCCATGCCAAAGTGAAGTGTGTTTCATTATTGATGCATGAAGTGGTAGTAAATTGCCAAGTGAATGAATGCATGAGCTAGATACTAAATGATATGAGCTAGGTGCTAAATAAGATGAGCTAGATGCATGAGTTAAATGCTAAAGTGAATGCATGAGTTAGATTTTAATTGTAAATGCATAAGATGTATGCTAGTAAAAGAATGCATGATTGAGATGCTAATAAAGAATGCATAAGCTATAAGCTAAGCGAATGTATGATCTAGATGCTAAATTATGCATGTGAGAAATACTAAAGGATACGTGGGATATATGCTAAAAAAATGTATGATTGAGATGCTAATTGTAAATGCATAGGGTATGTGCTAAGTGAATGCATGGGCTAAATGCTAAATGAATGTATAACATATGTGCTAGTAATGAGTGCATGTAATGGTAGTCCCAGTTGTAAATGATGCATGAGATATATGTTACATGAGTTATATGCCAAATGTATATTAATTACTAATTTGATAAGAATATAGGCATGTGTAGGAAATATTAGAGAACATATACATATTGACATAATGTGAGAATATGCTAGATTCATATGAAAGTAAACTTGGGTCGATAACTCTAGGTTGATAGAGAACTCGACATTGGAAAGTAAGAACATAGAGTGGTATGTCAAGTATGATTCCCAGGTATGGACAACTAGGAAAATAAGAACACGAGTGGCATTCAACCTAGTGTCATGGAACATAGGTGAATTATGAGTGGCATTAAACCTAATGTATTAAACCAAGGTTGAGAATTGAACCTACTATCAAGTAAACCTAGGTTATGAGCATAGTGACATTGAACCTAGAGTTAAATGAACCTAGGTAATAAAGAACATCGGACCTAGTGTTATGAAACCTAGGCAATGAACATAGTGACATTGGACCTAATGTTATTAGACTTAGGTTGAGTAATGGCTTGGATCTAAATAGGTCAATACTATAGGGTGAGACCAACCCTTGAGACGTGAAAAGTGGATTCCGGAATTCCGGCTACGAGTGCAGCGGCTGCTAGTGCAGCATGTGAGCTCGATATTCCTTGGCCGCGGGTGCATGTGGCATGTTCCTCTCCCACCGGAAGAATTTCGAGAATTGTGATTGAGCAAGAACCATGAGCGCTAGGGTGTATGTGGCATGTTCCTCTCCTTATCGGGGATCTCAGCTGCGGGTGTATGCGGCATGTTCCTCTCCCACCGGGGGATCCCTGACCACGGGTGTGCGCTGCTCTGAGCGACCCGTTGGGCGATGTGGTTTCTGGATTGGTGGCTGAGGTGTATGTGATAGTTCCTTCACTTCGAGCTTGACAGAGCGCAGTACTCCGCAGATGATTGACTAAAGACCGAATCGAGCGGCATAGCTGGCTAAGGTAAAGGTAACCTTAGGAAAGAATGGCAAATGAGCATAATATGGCTAAGGTGTAAGTACCCTTAGTAAAGAATAAAGATTAGCTAAGAATAAAGAATGGCTACAAGTAAAGAGTAGCTAATAATAAAGAATGTCAAAGAATAAAGAATTGCAAGTAGTAAAGAATGGCAAGTGATAAAGAATTACTAATAATATAAAGAATGACAAATGTTAGAGAATAGAATCATTTAATTTACTTGCATAGTTGCATGATTTGCATAGTTGCATATTGTGAGGCATGAACATGATAATTGTTAGTTGCATAAATTATATATTTGTGGATATTTGTTGGACTAACATGTTTGCATTACCTCCTTTGGACCTGGTAGGTCGAGCTCTTTCCTTGGATGGCCGTACCCACTGGAAACTATGGACAATAGTTCTCAGCCCACGTTGTTTTAGGGATTTCAAGTTCACACGCGAGCGGCGCGGCGGCGCGAGGAAAGGGCGTAGCTCCGTAGTTAGCGCCCTACCACCGAGACCAGAGATAGCAGTACCATGAGTCGGCTACTTAGGGATGTGAAAAATGAAAAGAACCAAGTTGTAATAACATTGTAAGAATTGGATTGTATTTGGAAGTAAGAATCTAGTTAATGTAATGTGAAATGTGAATTGAGACGAATGCTTGTAATAGCATAGTATTTATGTTTTAGATACTTCCTTATGCAATCCTTGCTTGAATACTGTTCCTGGTTGGAACCTCGCGCATTGTATGGATTGTGACGCCTTGGACGTACAGGGGAGACTCTGTCCGCGGTACAGGGGAAACCGTTCGGCGGTCTGTTGGCGTGCCCAAATCCGACCAAATAGGCGGGCTCGGGGCGTGACACATGAACTACTCAAAATACAACTTCGCTCTCAATTACATTTGTGTTTCCAAAATACATTTACATTCATTTGCTTGTACATAGGGCTACCTACACCTGGTGACCCTGCTATGTAGGGCTCAACGCCCACGCCTCGGTCTGGTGCCGCTCCGCTCATGGTTGGCTCAGCAAAATAGGGAGTGAGAACTAAAAAAAGTTTCCAGTGGGTTCAGCCGCCGACCTCACCGATTTTTTCATTAAGTCTATCATGGCATAAGTAGATAAACGAACAAGAAAGTAGTTCAACAACTACACTATGCATAAACTGGAACAAACGCTACTATGCCTTTGCAAATGAAGCTTGGTAAACAATAAATGCTATTATGCTCAAGATGCTTACCATTTTCACCTTTTAACACAATCATATTGGCTCACGTGAAGTCAAGCCCAACTCCCTTCTCTAGATTGTCTACTGGGGAGATGACCTGTAATATATCGAAATCTCGGTAGATATTATTGGACTTTAGCCAAATTGACTAAAGCATCCAAGAGAAATAGTTGGACAAGTTCCAATTGGCATTCCAACAAGGTTGGAAGGATTAAAAGTGAGTTTAAAAGAGTTAGAAAGTTTTTTGCATTGATCGGTGTGAAATAGAATCGAAAAAGAAGCAAAATCTAAAATCTGGGCATTTTGTACCGATACAGCATCAATGTTGTACCGGTACACATGTAGTAACCGAGGGGAAGCTGCTCTCAGGTTTGAGAAAATTTGGTTGTGTTACCGGTGACACCCCTGATGTGTACCGGTACACTTTAGTAAAACCCGAACAGCTGCTCTCGGGTTTGGTTCTGCGCGATCGTGTTACCGGTGACACCATGACCTGTATCGGTACACTTTGGGTCTGGTAGAAAAAATTGGTCTACTGCAATTATGGACTTTTGGGGGGCCTAATTGCTATTGTAGCACCCTATAAAAGACCCCAACACCCTCTATTCTCTCTTCACTGCAGAGAACACTCCCTCACACCCATTTCTCTCCCCCTCTCTCTCTAGAAACACTACAACAAGGTGGATTTGGAGGAGATTGAAGAAGGGTTTGGAGATTTTGGAGGATTAGAAGACCTAGAGGCTCTCCTACAAGGTGGACCTTGGAGTGCTTTAGGCTAAGGTGAGTTTTTATGCAAGAATTATTCTAGGGTTGGGATTTATACCCTAAATCCTTGGGTTTTGATCTTCTTGCAAGGCTAAGAACCTCGTAGAGGCCATGAAACCCATGAAATCCATGGTTTCCTCAAGAACTCTCATGGTGAACTTCTAGGGTTCATGTTAGATGCCCTAGAAATAGTTCAAATGGCTTAGAAATAGTATTAGAGAAGTTTCTAGAGGTTAAACAAGCTCGTATTTGCTTGTTCTAGAGATCAAACCAAGAGATTGCTAAGATGTCATTGTTAGGGCACCAAATTTAGAGCTTTTGCCCTAGGTTGTTTCCGAGGTAAATTAACCATGTGGAAACCTGATTGGGGGTATAACGAACGCGTTGGAAGACTCGGTTCGTCGAAACAAAGAGCCTATGTAAAGTTATTTAGTAAAAAGCCTAATTTGGCTTCATTTTGATATAGATTGCCGCAGCACGCGGGATAAGCATCCAAAAATCACCAAATTCGAAACCCAACTCCTTTGCTACCATACGAGGTAGGGGGTGCCTTCCGGAATTATTGGATTTCCTTTTATGTCTATGTTATCTTTTATTGAGCATATATGTGAATAGTGTCGTTCATGCATAATAGGGTAGTTGGCATGTGAATAATGGTTAGAATTTCAATATTATGCTCTTAACGTAGATGAACATAGTGATTGATAAAGAACCATATGAGACATCTATGTGGAACCCTATACTTGTGTGAANGTCGTTCATGCATAATAGGGTAGTTGGCATGTGAATAATGGTTAGAATTTCAATATTATGCTCTTAACGTAGATGAACATAGTGATTGATAAAGAACCATATGAGACATCTATGTGGAACCCTATACTTGTGTGAATGTGACATTGGACTATGATAATAGTAAACAAAGGTGACATTGACAATAGAGACAAGATTGGCATTGAGAAATGAATTGTTAAAGGCTTAACCATTAGTGGCATTATGGCAAGAGTAACCTAGAGAGTGGCAAATATGATAAGGTAGAAACCTATCATTAATATAGTGGCATTGTGGCTAGTGGCTAGTGGCTATGCATCCTCCAAATGAGGATTGGATTTTACTCACATTGGGTTTTTGGCTTGAGGAAGGTCGCTCCTCCTCAAGCGGTGTACTTCGGAGTGTAGACATCACAGGGAGAGTACCCCGTTGATGGTCCCTCGGGTGATAGTGCTTGGAGCCTCCCCCGGTAGACGGGATATTGAGTTGTGAGTTATTGGGGTTAACAAGGTTAACCAGATTAATTGGGGAAGAGCCAAGGTAAATTGTGAAAAGAGCATGCATGCATATACATCATACATATGATTATCTAACTATTGACAGTTTTCTTGCAGGCATAGTATTAGCATAGTATGGTTTGTTATTTCCTTTCTTTGAAATACTTATGGCTAAATAGACCTAGTGGATAAGTCGGCGAGGTCGGTGGCCGAGTCTACTGGGAACTTCGTTGTAGTTCTCACACCATTAACCCTACAGATCCGAGCGCGAGCGGGGCGGCGGAGGATCGAGGCAAGGGTATAGCGCCATAGCTAGTGGCCACCGGAGTATTTACATTTTAGTCATTCCCTTTTGTTTATCTATCCACTTTTATTTTGTTGATCAAGTGATGTAAAAGTTGTAAACAATCATGTATTTTGGGTTGGATGATTATGATGTAAAGAAATTATGTGTCACGCCCCGAGGTTCCTTTTCAGTTTAAAACAAAGCGGAAAAGCGTCTGAAATTTTTTTTTTTTAAAACCTGACCCCAGGGTATGCCAGATCCGCCACAAATACAGGNCACTGTCAAAAATCTCAGTCCTTACATTATGAATGAAAGTAAAATGAATGTAATAGTTTTAGTTTACTTGTATTTGGTTAAAATGTAATCAAATATTATGTAAGTGGTTGCTTGTAGTAGATTAGAGCTTTCATTCTTATTGTTGCTTGCCCTCGGGCAAGCCTTGTATAATTGTAAATCTCATTGCTTGATTGCTTAATTATACCTGTTGCTAGAGCCTTGAGCGGGCGGGGGAGGCCCTGTCCGTTCGGCCTCTGTTGACGTGGCCCGAATCCAACCAAAGTGGCGGAGCTCGGGGCGTGACATGACCGCTCAACCCAACACAGATTGTCTACCGAAGAGGCATAATCGACTCGTCATCTGTCCTGTGATGCTACTACACGACTTTACAAGGTAACCAAAGACATGATCTACTATGCTCAACTAACTTTCTCTTTTACCTCATGACCCAATCATCCGGCTCATGCGAAGTCAAGCCAAACTCACGTACCCGGTTAACAAGCAGGTTAGGGTTTTACTTTGGGCATTTGTAAGACCTTTACTGTTTAGGATTTATGTCAAATTTCTACTAATTTTTTATTAGTTTTCAATGTTTAGAAGTAGAGATTACTCATCAGTTTATTGTTGTGTAGGTGTGCTATAAGCCGAATTCCTCAGCCGTTGACCTGGTCAAAGGCCTTCCCTGGGGAACGTGCAGGAATAAAATCCGGCCTCACGGGATGGCCCTCAAAGTTTGTGCCCTTCGATAGATCAAGCGATTCGGCTGATGAGGGATCAGATCAGCCGAGTTCAAAACCCCTTACTGTAGAATAAGTTCGGCTGAAAGAGCCGAATGGATGAAATGCATAGTGACTGGTCGGCTGAAAGAGCCGAATGCTTTTATAAATTGGAATTATACCTGGAAACTTGTGCAGACGTGAGTGTGCCTATAAGGCATACAAACTCTGAAAATTTATCTAACTTAGAACTACTCCTACGAAAAGTAGCAGATGCGGAAAATGAAAGATTACAAGTAGATCACTCCTAAAAAGCGCGAATAAAATGCAAGAAAAATAAAAGTGGTCTTCTATTCTTGAGAAAAATACATCTTTTCTAGGCGTTATTTGCCTATTTATAGTTCGCCCTCATTAATCAGTTATTACTTCATGATCGGCCACTCCCCTATTTTTGCGGGCCACTTCAAGCCGATCAAAACCGCATATAACCGCTTGCAGTTATGCCTTACAGTTACTCAATTATTTTGCCAGTACTCCCGGTGCACACCAAAACCCCCTTTTATCTTGGCTCCTAAAGGTTTGGGCTGAACCGTGCACCAATATGCCACGTGGCGGGCCATTATTGGCCCTAACAGGGTGTTTTGGATGGAGGTTTTTTTTTTTTGTTAAGTAGATTTTAGTTTTTAGTGTTAATTTTGGGAACCTAGGGTTGTGGAGGAAGAAATTCAATTGAAAATATAAAAAAGAAAAAATTCAATTGAAAATATATAAAAAAAGAAGAAAGATATGTATTGTATAATTGATGAGAACGTGGTGTACGGTAATACATTATGGAGTCTCTTGCATAGTAGGGCATAAAAGGGCATCTATTTTTTTTATTCCTAAAACTAATTAAGTAAGCATGAAATTAAGTTATTAATAAATTGACAAGAGGTATGGCAGGATTTTTGTAATATAGTATTTTTTTGGGATAATTGCCTATATACCCCTCATACGTTTGAAAATATCCTATTTACCCCTACTTTTTTTTCTTTCTAAAATACCCCTCATATGTTCCACCGTTATTGCAAAATACCCTCGTAGTTATCTCCTGTTAAGTTAACTTGGGTTAAACGTGAGTTAAATATCTACCACAGTTAAAAAAATTAAAATACTAATTTTGCCCTTAACTTAAGGGCAAATAAGAAATGTTGGTGACGGTAGAGGGGTATATTGGAAAAGACAAAAAGTCAAAATACTTTTTGTGCCCCTGACTTTAAGGGCAAATAAGAAAGTCAATGATGGTGGAAGGGTATATTTGAAAAGGCAAAATAGTAATTTTACAGACATAACAGAGTTAATTAACAAATTTTAACTCTAGGGGTATATTAGAAATAGGTTGGAACGTAGAAAGGGTATTTTCAATATTAGCCTTCTAAGAGGGGTAAATCGGAAAGTCGGAAACTTTTCAGAGGTATATAAGCAATTGCCCCTTTTTTTTTAAACTAGTATGTAATGTCTAGCATACCTATTACGGTTCTAAAATGACTCATTTAGTTTTACATTTTTAAATGATATCTTTCTAACTTCCGATTTTTGTAAATGAAAACAACTTGTTTTTTTTCTTACAGAAAATAACAAAATCAATGAATATTAATTTATTTATCGATCTATCTTGTCTTATCATTTTAGTCTTTGTGAAATTCTGTAATGGATTACTTATATAAAGTAATAATTAATTAGGTAAATTTTATTATCTCATCATTAATAAAAGTTTTTTACTTTTTGTTCAGAAATATGCGAGTGGACTACATCGGAGCAAGCCAACTACAAAAATTTCTTAAAATGGAATGTTGGTGTTTTTGTTGAAAAAATATTAGTGACCATGTATTAGAATGATTAATCGAGATTTGAATACTTTAACTATTCTAGAAAGATTCTTAGTTGGATATATTTTGTTTGTTTGGATTTTAAAGATACTTTGAATTAGAAATATATTTTGGTTTGTTTGTTAATTTATGTATGCTTGGTGATAATTTGAATTGTGAAATGTAAAAAATTGTCATATAAATAGTGGATGGATTTTGCTAGATAGATTGCTGAAACTGCGACAAAACTGTTCATTGCTAATATATGATTGCTGGTATATATTGATAGATAAATTTACGACCATATTATTGGTCGCAAAATATTTGTTGAATTAATTACTTGTTATTGAATTTGCGACAACTTATTCTCGTCGCTATACTATCATAAAATAATAAAATAAAATTATTAAAAAAAAAGACTTTTAGCGACGACTAGATGTTGTTGCAATTAGGTTATATTTAGCAATGAAAAATATTATCAAGATGTATATTTAGCAACAAATTACGGGGTCACTAGCGACCAATTATTTTGTCGCTATTAGTGCATTTACAGTGACAAATCTTTGTTCGTCGCTAAATGTAACAGCTAATAGCGAGCAACTACTTTACTTCGTCGCTAAATAGTGAAGCGGCAGTAGTGACGAAGTATTTTTGTCGCTAAATAGCAATAGCGACAAAATTTCATTCTGTAGCGACAAATAGTGTTGGTCGCAAAAGGCCTAAATTTTTGTAGTACCTTTACTGCTGTAGTTCTCTCTTGTATCATGGCATGTCTATTTGTATTACCCGTTCTCCTTTGTTTTCAAGTGAATGCGTCTTGCCCTTATCGCTCTGTCGTATACACTGGGGAAACTTCTTTTGTGGTTTCTTATGCCCTTTTTTTCCCAGGTGATGTGGAAAAGGGGACTGGTCACAATGTGATGGGAGGATGGCCTAGCTAGTTGCATTAGTAGTTCACTCGGTTTATTCTCTCTCACCTCATTAGTAGTTTTAGTAATAAATAGCTCAATTAGATGATCGTGATGGATATGCATGAATGATAACTTGGACTTGTGTGGTTTCAATTTTTGCTCCCTTATGTACTTGAAGATTTCTAGACTTGTGACTTTTGGTTTCATTGCATCTATGTCATTTGGTTTTCTATCCTTCGTGGTAGTTGGTTTTCAAAATATATTGTTTCCATGTGGGAAACAATTTTCAAAACGGATTTTGATTGCAGTCGATTGATGCTTTACTTAGAATTTGAAAACAAAGCTTCCGGGTAGGGAGCACTTTCAACTAATAGGTTGTTTGTGAAATTTATTCAACATATGAGTTGTTGTGAATAGTTGTGTGAATGTGTGGATTGTAATTGTGATATTAGATCTTGTGTGTAAGATGGTACGTGGTGCAAATACAGGGGAGAATATGTCTGTGTGGATAGGGGAACCTTGTGTTTGTTGCGAGTCTGTACGTCACGTAGGCCAGGCAATTTTTTTAAAAAATGGCACATTTTCCATAACTCTGATTTCTAAAATAAGTATTTATCATATGAAAGTTTTCTTACACTGGCCCTATGTCACGCCCGGGTACCAGCGGAAGCATATCCGGCACGTGCACAGACCCGCCATACACCTGCAGTATATAAGGCGTCTACAAAGAAAGGATGTCGATAGGAGGAAAACATAGAAGGATCCTATCCTGATATCAGAGTCAGTATAAGTCTATAATACCATAAACAGAAGAACAAAGAGTACACAACCCAAAATCTCACATCACAGAGAAATATCAAAATTACAATCACAGAGAAATATCAAAGGGTACACAAAATACATGTACAATGGTAGTCTCTCTATACACGGGTACATCACCCTCGGCCGTGGCACGAGTAGCAAGGTGATCACCTAATAAAACCGTAAGCTAGGTCTAGCTAGACGCGACTTTCTTGCCGCGATTCCTAACCTCTCCTGTAGGTGGCTCTATAAAAGCAACAATAAAAAGGGCGTGAGAACTATTAAACAATAGTTCCTAGTGGGTAAGCCGCCAGCGTCGGCGAATTACACCACTAGGCTCATGATGTACTAAATGGAAGTAAAGCAACAAGTGCATGATAGATCTACAATGTTAATAGGTAATGAGCATGTACTCATATTTTCTGCAGTAATTGAATCAACTAAATAAGAAGAGCATGGCAATTACTGTAAGCATGATCATAAATCTGAACATAAGCATAAACGTGTAAGTAAATACTGTACACTATAACTGGTAATCATTCATTGGATGTCATTGGAACTTTAATTTCATTCATAAGGACCTACACAAGGTAGTCCAGCTTGCGCCGCGCCTAATGGCCCCGTGGTAGTATACACTCCCCACGGCAATCCACTTCGGCATCTAATCCCGCACGGGCAAGCAATCTGTCGCGTAGGCCAACTCCGAAGTGCCGGCGTGTAGGGAGCTACCCTCACAAGCATGTGCGAATGGGCACAATGGCAAGCAAGCAAAGTCCATAGTCCAATATGTCTCAAACCTCACGTCATAGTATGCAATGTTCTCACTCTCGATCTATTGATCGGAATTCTCAATACAATGAACAATGACAATAGCTAGTATCCACTAGATTAGTAAGCACATGAAAGTAATGCTAATTTACATATGACAATAGAAATTTTCTACTATCAAGGTACTATCAAAATAGTCACAAAGAATGTCATTGTTCTCTACTTTATAGAGGCATAATAGGTATGTCTATTAGTTATTCAACTGAACTAAACATAAACATAAATACTTTTATGCATAAGTGTTCTTTACTTCATAGAGATTTTATTTCAATATATCAAACATTATGGTGATATGTTCCTATCCTTTTATCAATCGCATAATCACAAAAACGCACATACGTGTCAATTCTATAGTATCATATAGAACATAGGGGAGCTTCACTTGCTCTGGTTAGGTCAAACCCACCTATCACTAAGCTCAATCCAGCCCAAAGGAGTCCCGAAATTCAGCTCAACTAGTCCTCAACCCTGCTGAAAACGAAGCATCAAAACCGGATTGGAAACTATTACCAAAATGTCCGAACTCGGCATAATTTCACTTAGTACAAAGTAGTAACTTAAATCCCTGTTTTGGTTCACATTAGTACCTCGAGTTCAACCTCCAAAAGCTTTCACAAGTCAGCCGAAGATGATCCAAGGGTCGATCGCACTCTCGCTGCGAACAAACACTAAACGACGTCAAAAACCCTCGAATACTAATTAATATAGTCGGAATCTTGCGAAATCAGTTTTCTATCT
>NW_017893468.1:21136-29704 GCF_001540865.1 Ananas comosus
GAAATTAACTAGCCAACTAAGAAGATATCAGGAGCAAGTAAAGTTCTATCATCTACACAAAGCTAAGGAAATAAAGCAGTCAAAACCAAAGATAAGCCATACAGTAGTTACAATAAACTGTCTCTCAGTACAAAAAATGGTGGTCTTATCCATATACGGGTACAACGCTCAACCTTCAAAAAGGAAAAAGCAAGCGAGAGGTAGACACTATCGACACGACATCCGCTCGGTAATGCGCGCTAGCCCGAGGCCAGCATACCCTTACTCCGCAATCCCTGGCCTACCCTGAGTGGAAAGGCTCTTTGAAAAATATGGCGGGTAGAAAATGAGGGGTGAACTATAGATTATAGTCCCCATGTTGGGCCAAATTACTGACCCTTCAGCTCCTGCCATCCACTAAGGCCCCAATTAAAATAAGGGTTAAGCAAGGACGATAATAATAATAAGCAATAAAAGGAGCATCCCGTAATGTAAAGCTGCTAAAGAGAGCAGCATAAGTAAAGATAGCCACTATGACTACTATATCTCTCATAGACACCGGATGTTCGCAACTGTTGCTACAATACTATTCTAATCATAGAAAAAGTACCAATGGCCACATAGTTTACTGTTACAACACCTTTATCCAGTAACAGGTGATTATAGGATCTCTATCATGGCACTTACGCTACCTGTGATGAAATAGGGATTAACTGTCAAGGATATACTTACACTGTCCTCAGACACTTATGCATAAAAGATATCAACTGTAATCAACTATAAACCTTAATCTAGTATTGATTATCCATTCTCCACACCGTACGATTTCCATTCCAAATTTAATGGCACCTACCAAAGGTTAGTCACGCTTGGTGCGCCTAAGTGCCAAATGTCGGAGCCAACATCCCTACTCTGAATGTGTTTTCTGTCCCAACTCGCACCCCGTAGGCTTTCCTCAATACCGCCTACGATGCGAACTAAGTCGGTTAGGCTAACTCCGGAGTGCCGGCTTGTAGGGAGCGACCCTCACAAGCATGTGCGAATGAGCACAAATGGCAAGCAAGCAAGGTCAAAGTCTCAAGTACTCTACTCTCGAGCCTCTCACATGGCAAGGCCACTAGCATCCCAAGGATCTAGTCCGAAGTCTCAAAGTGACGCTCCAACGCACACCCTCGCTTAGTGCCTCTTTATGACACTTAAGCATCACGACTAATCATGCCCAATTCATGTCCCGTAATCCAATTAACTAGGTTCACTTTAGCCCGGGCCCCATGCCTCTTTATGACATTGGCCCAATCTCAAATAGTCCAAGTTCTCAAGCCTTCTCTAGGCCTCTAAAATTCCTAAGATCACAATTGGCATATAGGTTAAATGCATGAAAGCAAGGTTCATTTCCACAATAGGAACCATGATCCACAACCCTAACTAGAATGCTAAGTCTCACATGCATGCACTCTACCACATAGGGGTCTAAAATTTCACTATACATAATATATGCATGTTAAGCATTCTAAAATTCATATTAAATACATTTAACAAGGAAATGCATGAATTTCAAGTTTACGAAACATATTTGCCAAATATGAGCATTTCTCATATCATAGGCTAGGTCAAACCCACTGAACCGTCGCGTAGGGTCTCGTTTCGCCGAACCAAGTTGTCCCCGAGTCTCAAAATATCCTAAAAGAAATCAGCGAAGAGATACGAGGGCATTACGACCAACCGTAAGATCAAACATTGACCTAGAAGTAAAAAGGGCCAAAATTTACCTCAAGAGAAGAAATCTCTTCCAAAGCTCCAAAAGAGAGCTAGAATCCTTCCAATCCAAGCCCAAGGAAGGTTCTAAACCAATCAATCAAGCCCTAAAAGCTCTAGATCAAAAAGCCCCAAAAATCAACCCTAATACCCATTCTNCTAGGGTTTCAACACAAGAAAAAATCTCAAATCCAACATCTAGATGGAGAGAAAGGGCTACCAACCTCAAAGAAGCTTCAATCCAAGCTCAAAGGGTGAGAATCTTCACTCTTGCAAGCTCCAAGTCCAAGCTCCAAGCACCAAGGAAGAAGAGAGGGTGAGGAAGGTGCTCCAAGTCCTCTAAAAGCTCCAAATCTTCTTCTTCTTCCCTCCTTCTCCTGCTTCTTCTCCTCCTTCTCTCTCTAACAAGGGTATGGAGGGAGTGTGAGGAGAGAAATGAGAAAGAGAGAGGGTGGAAGGGCTATTTAGGCCATTCAAAGTAACAAAATCCCAGGAGGTCCCTCAAAAATCCATTATTGCAACAGCCCGGTCTGGGCAGTTTTCGCCCAGAGGGACCGGTCTCTCCCCAGCAGGGACCGGTCTCTCGCTGCGAACCCGAAAAACCAGCGTTCGGGAACCGGTCTCTCCCTGCGCGGGACCGGTCTCTCACTGCGAAGACGCGTTCGGGAACCGGTCTCGCCTGCCAGGGACCGGTTGCCTCAGGCTGCCTCAACACTGCTCATTGGGGGAACCGGTCTCTCCTTCCAAGGACCGGTCCCTGAGAGTAAAAACTCTCAGGACTCGTCCAAAGTTCCAGATTTCGAACTTTTCGGGTCGGGAAACATTTTACAACCCTCCACCAAGTGTGGAAAAGCTCGAAATATATCCAAACACTCGAACCTCGCAATTTGCAAAGGTCCAGTGTGTTACACATTAGTACCTCGAGTTCAACCTCCAAAAGCTTTCACAAGTCGGCCGAAGACGATCCAAGGGTCGATCGCACTCTCGCTGCGAACAAACACTAAACGGCATCAAAAACCCTCGAATACTAATTAATATAGTCGGAATCTTGCGAAATCAGTTTTCTATCTGAAATTTCTACTTACCCCTGGTTGGAACACCTTCCTAACCAGTTCCCAAGGTCACCAATTTAACACAAAATGAATCGAAAACCTGCTGCGAAAAAACCATTCCAAACTGCATCAAGTTGCTCAAATGAATTGCATAGTTCCGAAATAGCTTCATAGATAACTAATTACCTTAATCAAGCTTCAAAGCAAACTTTTTCCTGCACTAGAGTGGATAAATTATAGCTAAATAACTCCTCTCTAGCTGCTGGAAACTCCTCCTAATTCAGCTGGGAGCAAAGAAATCAAAACGACTCAAAATCCGCTACTAACTTCCGATTAGAGAAGTTTTAAGCAATATACCTATCAAAAGCTGCAACTTAGCTTTTCCTGATGGTAAGATCTCAGAAAAGTCAGTAAATATCCTCCTCCCCACGTTCCAAAAGCTTCCTTTGAGCCGCCAAATCAGCGAACATCGAGCGGAGCGCGAAATCGGCTCGAATCGGCAACTTCTATTCGAAGAGAGAGAAACCCTAAAGAGAGAGTGAGAGAGGTGCAAAGCTGCTTTTCTGAGCTCTAGCATCATCCACAAGCACCAGGAGGCATACTGGGGTCAAATAGATAGGGACAAGAAGTGAAATTATAAAAATAGCCTTGCTGCCACGTATCTGCCAATGTGTACCGGTACAAGGTGATGGCAGTACCGGTACGCAATGCAAAATTTCGCCAGAAATGCACTTTCTTGCTTCCGGCCATTCAAACACTTCTCTAACTTGTCCAAAAACTTGCCTAAGCCTTTTAGAAGATGTAGGATAGTTCCACATATCATTCCACACACTCGAACTTCACAATTTGCTAAAGTTCAGTGTATTACACCCTAGGGCGTGACATAAATCCTTCAATACCCTCATCACTGTCGCCATCCGCAACCATGTACTCCGCTACAAGTTTGTAACACACTGGACCTTTGCAAATTGCGAGGTTCGAGTGATTTGTTGTGTGCTGAGCAATTCCAGACTTTCTGGTGGGTCGTTGACAGTGTTCCGACCTATAGCTCGCATCCCGAGAAGTGAGGTTTTAAGCCTAGCACAAAAATCCAAAAAAATAGATTTTTGGATAACTCTTGAATTACATTTTCTGAGACTGTGTACCGGTACAGGCTGATGGCTGTACCGGTACAAGGTTGATGGTTGTACCGCTACAGCCACCGGGCTTGTACCGGTACAGGGCCGGTTACCCCGCCAACCCAAGCCTCGGGTTGTGACTTTCGTGGGGCTTGTACCGGTACAAGGGCCCGTGTACCGGTACAAGGAGGCAGTTTTTGAGCAGTTTGAACTGTAGGGGTGTTTTTGCAATTGTGGACCACTTATATCAGCACCCACGTCCTTGAGGCCTCCCCTGAGCTCACTAGCAGCAGGAGGAGAGGTAAGGGAGCCCTCCATACCTCCCTCTTTGATTTCTTGGGTTTTTGCTTGGGTTTTGAGAGATTAAAACCTCTCTTTTGCTTGTTAGAAGCTTTTCCACCTTGGTAGAAGCTTGGACCGTCGGTTTGGAGATAGAGAGGAGGAAGATCTCCACACTTGGTGAGCTTAGAATTTTGTTGGAAGCTTCTAGGAGGTTAGTATCTCATTCTCTTCCTCTAGATTTGAGTTTTGTTGCTTTTTGATAGTTGAAACCCTAGAATGAGGTTTTAGGGCTTATTTTGGGCATTTTGCATCTAGGGCTTTTGGAGCTAAATTATTGAGATTAGAACCTTCTTCTAGGCTAGATTGGAAGGGTTCTAGCTCTCTTTTGAAGCTTTGGAAGAGATTTCTTCTCTTGAGGTGAGTTTTGGCCTTTTTTGCTTCTAGGTTAATGTTTGATCTTATAGTTGATCGTAATATCCGTGTATCTCTTCGCTCAATACTTTTAGGGTATTTTGAGGCTCGTGGACAACTTCGTTCGGCGAAACGAGGCACTACATGACGATTCGGTGGGTTTGACCTAGCCACACAATGAGAAAATCTCATTCGTGATGATTTGAGTATCGTTAATTGAAAAAGCATGCAAATTCATGTTACGTGTATTTATTATGATTTTTAGAATGCTTAAAATGCCTATGTTACATGTAATGAAATTTTGGACCTCTATGTAGTAGAGAGTTGCTTGAGAGACATAGGGTTGCATTAGCGTTCTATATGAGACTTGGTTTCATGTTTCTATTGTGTAAATGAGCCTTGATACATGCATTCAACCTTAAGTTTAATTGAGACATGAGAGATAACAAAATTGCCTTATAGAGGCACCGAACTTGGTTATTATGTGGTTTAGAGGGCTAATGTCATCAAGCAGCATTGAGCTCGGGACATGGTTGAACCTAGTGAATAGGGCTATTGAGGGATTAGAAACATGTTGAACATTAAATTGTCTAAGTGTCATCAAGGGCCACTAGGCGTAATGAACGTCGAAACTTCACATTGTGACTTAGAACTAGATTTTCGGGATGCTAGTGACTATACCATGTTAGAGACATGAGGATTGGATACTTGAGACTTGGACTACGCTTGCTTGCCATTTGTGCTCATTCGCACATGCTTGTGAGGGTCGCTCCCTACAAGCCGGCACTCCGGAATTAGCCTACCCACTTATGTTCGCTCGTGCGGTATTGAGAAGCCTACGGGGTCGAGTGGGACAGACACATTCCAAGAGTAGGGATGTTGGGGTACCACAAACACTTAGGCGGCACAAGCTGGACTACCTTTGGTAGGTCCTTAATTGGAAATGGAAATCGACACAGTGTTGAGAATGAATAATCACTACTAGATAGGCTTAGTAGTTGGATTACTTGACATGCTCATGACATAGCATTAGGATATATAGTATACTTGCCTGTTTCATTCATTGCATCATAGTATACTGGGCTGCTTTGATAGAGCTTATTCTCTATGTATTGACATACTGCATCGAGATGCTTACTTGTCGATTATGATTGGAACTCAATAGTCATGCTTTGGACATACTTATCGTGATAGAGTAGATGTACTATACTTTGACATCATGCTTACTTGAGATGTAAGGTACCGGACTTCTAAAAACAATGAAGTTACGGTGTACATTTAAGTAATTCCGGTGAGGTTGCGGTGGAATGTAATATACCGGATTTTAAATGTAAAAGTGTAAATAAATAAAAATAGTGTGGGATACTATTTTTATTGGACTTATAGACATAAATTATAAGTCTAGAGTGACCCGTGTTGAAATGGAAGCGAAAACAGAAGATTCAGAATTTTCTGTGAGAGACAGGGCAGACGAAAAATATCTGTACCGTGCTGCTAAACTGAATGTGAATAGTGTTCTTGGATAACTTGGAGGCCAAGTTTCCTAGATAACTTGGAGACCAAGTTTCCTATGAAACTTGGAGGCCAAGTTTCCTATGACACTTGGAGGCCAAGTTTCCTATGAAACTTGGAGGCCAAGTTTCCTATATATATATAGGGGACTTGAGCATTTTCTTTCTTTCTCCCTCACACTTGCAACCAAAGAGAAATATCTCTCTCTCTCCAACAATTTCTCCACCAAAGAGAGGAATTGGAGGTGCATTTGGAGAAGAAAAAGGTCGCTTGGAGGTGAAGCCTTCATCCTCTTCATTACTTGGTTTGAGGAAAAGCTTGTGTTTGAGGTGCCTAAACGCGTGTGAAGCGTCGTTTCGTCGATTCGTCGAGCAGGTGCGGCCGAAGAGTAAAGCGGCGACTAGGGAACGTGCAATTGAGAACCTAGCCTCGTGATAGCGGTAAAAGGTAGGGGGTGTCATCCCGAAGTATCCGGGTTTCCTTTTATGTCTAAGTTTTATTTTGATCATATTCATATATTGATATTGTGCACTATAGGATTAGTAGATAATTACATTCCATTCCCTTGCATGTTTCCTATGGTAGTGTAGCATTGTGGGCTTGACACTAGAACTTAGGTTGCATGAGGATTGGGTCATGTGACAAGAATCCTGTAGTGACACGAATGATGATGATCCATGATTGCATGATACTTGTAGGAATATCTATTTGCATGATGTTGAGGTAGATGTGGACATGTATATTGCATGAGAACTTTTATATGATGCCAATATAGATGTACTTATGCATGTTGCATTGAGTTGCTAGCGGACATATGCATGAGGATATGATGTGAGAATAGACTAGATCATGAGGAGCTAGTATGTGAACCAATGACATTGTAAAATTAGAAACCATTGCATATGTGGCCGACTTGAACATAGCATGCCTTGTGATTGTTTGGGGTGTGGGATCCCCGATGTCCTCGGGCGGGAGGACTATATCATACTCGTTCGTCTGTTGTATTTGAGGAGGTCGCGCCTCCCATTTCTGTGAGCTCCGGAGTTGTATCACAGTGAGATTGAGACGGGGGAGGTGGTCACCACGGTGTGCCCCCGGCAGACGGTCACGGTGGCGTGACGGTGTGGACCGAGTCGTGGTTCGACCTTTGGGCGAACCGATTGGATTGAATCCAGGCATGTTCATGGCATTACATAGAGTGCATACATGGTAGAACTTATACTTGTTGACATGATTAGTAAAGGCATAGCTACACATTTGAGCATGATATAGATGTAGATGAGCAGAGTAGGCTTGTTGTTATATCTATTATTCCTTTGACAGGTTGACCTCTGTATTGTTTCTATGCCTTTCTTAGACCTAGTGGGAAAACCGGCGGCGTCGGCGGCCGAACCCACTGGGAACTATATTTATATAGTTCTCACCCCGTGTGGTTTCTGGGCGGTATACAGATGTGTATATTCCGCAGATGTTGTTGTCGCCTTTGTTTCGTTCTCTTTCTTGTTAATCTCATTTTCTGTTGATTACTATAGTCTCGCCCATTTCAAGATAGTAGATATTGGTCTCATTCCTTTGTATTGATTTTGTCATTTTTATTCTGTATTTCATCACGTTTTCGACAGAGATCACGTTTTTACCACCAGAGATATGTATATGCCCATGTTGAGAGCTGGAGAGTGTGTTTTTTTTTTTTTTGCTCTCCATCTGGTGGATAGTTTAGCAGGTGCTTCCTTCGATCGAGCTTCGTTGAGGGAAGGGCGCCAAGGATCGGAGAGGGTCGCACCTTCCGAGACTTTTTATAGCTCTTTTCTCCCACACTCTTGATATTAAATATCAAAGGTCACCCGTTAATGACTGGAGTCGAGTTCGAGATGATCCGGGGTTTTCTTTTCCCATTCATTGCTGTTATTATTATTCGTTATTTCTCACTCATATCCTTGACATCTTTCTTTCGTATTTACTTTACGATATGATGATACAGAGTACAGTGCGGGACGGGGCTTAGGTGATGGTTAAACCGTGCCAAGCCCGTGTTGTCTGCCTGGCGGCTTGCCTGTCATGGAAAGGACAGGCGGGTTCCGGTTCGTTGGTCTAGTACATGTTAATTCGTGGGTCCTTAAACGAATTTATTGTATGTACTAGTTTATACTAAGTGTGTTCACGTTATGTAGATTCTCGTTCTTGGTGTTCACTATATGTTCACATATTTCTCTCTATCAGATTGATAGTATTAGTAAGTTGTAAATGTAATAAACTTGTATAATATAAAAGTAGAAGGTTTTACATTCATGTACAAAAGAAGTTTTATGTTCATCGAGAAACTATAGATAGGTTTTATAGTTGATCATGTGCTCCCATGAGATTACGTATTCCTTTTCGATGATTGATCCGAGTGAATCCCGCGATACGGGAACGGCGCCAGGAGCGAGCCGAGCGGAGATACACATGGATATGAGGTT